>NW_010257119.1:0-59228 GCF_000690775.1 Eurypyga helias
TGGTCCCCAGCCAGGGTCAACCCACTAGAGACTGGTTATCTAACTTTTGGGTTCCCAAGAACATGCCTGGTAAGACTTGGTGCTGGTGCTTCTCCAGAGGTTTTATGTGGAGTGAGCTGGAGCCAACCAGTCAGCAGAAACAATGCTTCAGGTTTGGGATTTTTTATTTTGCAAGGAGAAAATAAAAATTTACAATCTCTTCCTTTTTATCTTCCATTAACAACTTGGGCTGTGAATATTGCTTGGAAGAAGTGAATGGTGCAAATCTAACTACGACTCACTGAGATGCTGTTGTGTTAACCTTTGCCTGTGTGTTTATAGGAAAGCAAATAAAAGGCTAGTACCACAGCCTGGCCCAGAGCTTGTAAAATCCTGTTATATGGTGGATACATCTCTCAAACATCTCTTTACTGTACCTTCCATGCTTAGTAAACTATCCAAACCCAGCATTTAAAGGGTGAAAGTGGTGGTACAGGGTAATTCCACTGAAATAATAAGGATGCTGAGCCTCATCTGCTGCCTGCACAGCACTTAGGAGGTCTAATGTGGTAGTGTAGCCTTAAGATTTCCAGTGGTGGCTTAGAAACAGTGGTAAAAGGGCCTGGTATTTATGATTTACAGTAGAAGCTTCCCCCTCTCCCCTTTTTTGCTAATTAAATGTAAGCTGTAGTTTGCAGATACTGATCATTGCACTGAGCAATTGGGAGAAGATGCTGCTGGTGCTGCTAATAGATAGTTGGATGTGTCTGTGTCACAATTCACCATATAACTTGAGGAGATTGCCAGCTCCAGAGGGGTCCAGCAGCAATTTGTTATGCTGCTCTGCAGACACAGGCTGTAGTGGTTCGTTGCAGTCAGAGGGGAGTAATGGCATTTAGGCAGGGCTAAATAAAGTTTTCTGTTTGTACCTTTTCCCACTGTAGGTCTAACAGCTTTAACATCCTGCTTGAATACAAAAATACTGTCATAGTTTGCTTCATGATTGTCACATGTGCTGGTGGTTCGAGTCTTCTCTTACTCCCATGTCTCTGCTCTAGCAAAAGGATACTTCTAGATAGACCCTGAAATTCCTTTTGTCAGTACAGGGTTGTAGAGACTGGATAAGGGATGCAAATGCTGACTCCTCGCTCGTGTCTGTTGCTTTAGGAGATGGGTCTGGTTTCCTTGTGCTTGAAGTTTACAGCTCATTCAGTGGTAAACTCCATTTGGTAAGCATTAACTCATCTGCAGATGTGAGTGTTCCACTGATCCTTTAGGACCGTGGTTCAGATCCAAGTTCATTTCACAAGTGGTTGATGGACTGTGTTAAACTGTTTTTCTACTTAAGTCAGTGTACTGCCAAGTATCCACATCACTAGGAAAGTCACGATTGTCAGGGAGAGATGGAAGACTTGAAGCCACTCACTTCAACCAGCTGTTAATTATAGCATATTGGAGCCAGCGGAGCGATGAGGAGTTACTCCAGCTGAAGATGGGGTGGTGTACACAGTTCCACCTCGTCAAGCAAAGTGTTTTCTACTCAGGCCAGTGCAGAGTCCCCGTGGCAGAGCTCTGGGAGGAGTTTGGCAGCTGCTGTTCCAGCAACTGTCCCACAGCTTGCAGAAGTCTCTTGTGCTCAGTGGTTGAACTGCCAGTGCCTGTCATAAGGAAGAAGTGGAACAAGCAATCAAAAATATCTATGGACCACTTCTGAAAAATGTCATTGCTGATTGAAATATTAGGTATAAATGGACATACACATCACCTCACCGCATATGAGAAGGGGATATCTAGTGCTGATGATGCAGAAACATCGACCCTGGCTGAGGCCTTCCCCATTGGTGCAGTATTACCGACTTTAGTTTTCATTGCGTGCTGTCAGTAGCAGTCGTGTTCTACATACCGCCAAGGGGTTTGGTGAATAGCCTGACAAAATCCAGAGGAGGAAGGAGGGGTTGTGGGGAAGCTTAGTTTCCCAGAGCCTTGTCAAAGCAAGAAGAATTTCATGCTCTTTCAGAACCTGGTCCCTCCATTGAGGGTAGGAAATGATGCTGGAAGTAAACTGATTGAGAGATCTGCCACAGGAGAGGCTGTCTGAAGCTCTCCAGCTCATTGTTCACTGTTTAATTCCCGGGCACCTCAGTGGTGGCAATATCTTCCATAGGAATGGACATGCCTCACTTTGTATCTATCCACAGTACGTCTGGAAGAATATTCTACCTGCAGAGTGTGTTCCTCAGACGGTATTTTTGGTTCTTTGCCCCCTTTTTGCTTTGTTGGCTCCTGTTTCTGCTGCATATCTCAAACACCCGCTCAGTCTGCGAGGGATGAATCACCGGTGGGCACCCTTCCCTGCTGTATTTCCTTCCACACCAAGAGTTCAGCACTGCTGTTGGTCAGGGTTTGTTGCCAACATCCCTGGAATTCTTGTCCTTCCACCCCTGACACCGCCCCCTTTAATTTAATCTTCACAGACTCTTCCTTGCTGTCCTTCCTGTCAGCTTCCTAATAATGTCAGCTATTTGTTGTTAATATTACTACCTCATCCCTTCCAAGACTGGGCTGCAAAACGAGAATGATGTGGTAGATCTGCAGTTTAGCACATGGGAAGATCTCATCTGTAAAAGGCACAAAGGTGTTGCTGTGTTTTTAATTTGCCTTTGGTGTAAAACAATCAGAGGTTTCATTTGTATTAATCTGTGTGGATTTTGTGCCTTTATTTGAAAAAGCTAGAGTGCTTTCCACAACAGAAGTAACTTTGATTTTGAGCCAGATTTCAAGGCAACTGCGTGTTGTCTCTCGGCAATTAAGATCCTTAATTAACATATTAATTTTTTTCCTAATGACATTACATTCTTTTTGTCTACTGAAGGGAAAAGAAAACGTCTAATTTGTGTACTGGTTTGTGAGATATTTGGCTAATTTGCACATGAGAATTTGTTAGTATTTATCTTGGAGTCTCAAAACAGCATTTAGCCTGAAGAATTTTATGTATTTCTTGCTGTAGCTAGGTGTGTTAGAATAGTGGCCTCAGCCAGCAGGTGTAACTAGCAAAATTGAGAATTATAGGAGTTTCTTTTACATATTTTCATTTCCTAAATAACCAGTACTACCTTTCTTTCTCTGAACCTTATAAAAACTGAAAGACCTTTCAAATATCAATATGTGAAGGTTAAAAAAGTCACTCTGAATATTCAATATTGTTCTGATCTCTTCAATGCAAAGACAATGCCTAAACTGTGCAACAGGTAACGGTTATTTAGCAGCATATTGGGGCTGATGCTTTCAGGGGAGAAGGAAGAAGGGAGTGATGGAGGAACTGAAAAGTACATGTGTGGGAAAAACAACATATCTGCTTTATTAACATTGTTTATTGATGATAGAACAGCCTATCTCTTCTGTTGGCGTGGCTGGGTTTGGTACTCAGTCTGAAGTGCTGGCTCAGTATTTGGGCAGTTGTCCATTCCCTGGGCCACAAGATCAGCCCCTACGCAAGTGGCATCAAGCCTTCAGGGGTCTGAGCACTGTTGGGTGGCTCTGGAAGGAAACTGTTGTCCACCGAGTGAAATAATTGTTCAGCCTTGGATAAATTTTCTTGCAAAGATGAGTTGTTATTAACCAGTACTGCATGTCATGCCTGGAGATCTGTTGGGCTAATTACTATACAAATTACCCCAAGGCACCCAACAGTTCATGGGCTAAAAGCAAGCGATACAGACAGCGTGGGCAGCAGCAGGAGGCAAGGATGCCATGGAAATGTCATCATGTACAAGTAGGTGAGTGCACACGTATGTAAAACGGGTGTTGATTTTTTTTGTGTGCTAGCTTTACCATGATCAGGGTTTGTTTTATGTTTATTAGCTAAACACTTACTGCAAAAAGTGGTTTTGAGTAGGGATTTGAAGCAAGATGGCAGGTGTCAGCAGGATATGAGTCTTAGGATTGCTTCAGGCAGGGCATGGCATGCATAAAAATGTTAATATACTTGTATGATAAGCAGAAAAATCCAGAAGGTACTCAGACACTACTTAAGAGGCAGGATGGGGGGGGGGTCAAGCATCAGCTGCAGGCACTACCAGTGGCTTCTGTACAGAGAGGGATAAACCAGAAGGAAATGTAAAGGGGAGGATGAGGAGGGGAAATGGAATAATAGCAGGGGTGAGGGAGATAAGAAACCTGAAGGGAGAGGTGTTGAGGCACAGCTGAGTTTGTCAGAGCTGGATAGCAAACAAGAAATCTTCATGTTAAATGACGGGTGAAGAAAGAGAAGGTGTTAGAAGTGGTGAGAGATAAAAACAGGAATCAGGGGAGAGAGTACACATCCATTGCATCAACTTGAATTCCCTCGTGTTTTCAGGAGGAGAAATGGGCTGGGAAAACCCCACTGCTAAGGGGACTCTCCTCCCTACTTTTCACTTTTCTCCTGAATCATACTACTCTTGTACTGAGAGTTCAGAAGAAACCGCTCATCTTCTGTTGAAAACCTCTGGTGTTCTCAGAAGGAAAATGAATGGGTATTAGGGCCGCCAGTAGTCTCGACATGATCAGCACAGCTCCTGCGTTCTTTAGTCCGTTCCTCTCGCATCTTTATCACGCCGGCTCAGAATGTGATACAACTGATCTTCCTGGCCCTTGAGATGATGCGTTTGTCTACACGTTTACTGAAAATACGCTCGTTTCAGGCTTCTGTTGCAATAGCAACTGGCAGACCTGGTCATGGACTAAGAGGGCAAACGCTGTACGAGCGCTACGTGAAACCTGAACAGAAGTGCCAGGAAATGTGCAACCTGAATGTAAAGACGAGAGTTCATAGGTGAGCAGAGACAGACAACAAAGAAATCTGGAAAAGTGTTCATCGGCGTGATGATAGTCTATCTGATCGCAGGCTCTCCAATTTACCTGAAGTGCACTTCAGCTGTTACTACATTTCTGAAGCACTTTATTTAACATAAATGTGCCCCTGAGTAAATCGAGCTGTATGTAAGGTAGTGCTTTTCCTACCTGTCACTATTACAAGTTTGAACAGGGGCACTTGTGCTGCTTGTCCAGGGTGTAAATACGTCGTCGGTGGCCAGAGCCCCAGCCACAGTTTGGCACTGGAGTTCCCTGGCTCTGTGGGGTGTCTGTGGCTGGATGGGGTGCTGGTGGCTGGGGCTGCTGTTGGGCTCATTGTAAACACTGAGCAAGACATTTCTTTCTGTCTTAAATGTGCAAAGGCAGCACAGCCCTTCCGGTGGCTGCGCAAGAAATGCGTGCTATGACTCGGTTCGGGTTTTGCATGATGTGTGAGCTGGGCAGTTTAAGTACAACCATTTACTCTGCCTCCCATTCATAAACTAAGTGACTCCAGGTCCATAACGCTGAGCAGAATGCAGCGGGGTGCATGTCCAGGAGCTCTTCCTTGCTCCAGAGCTTTGCTTTGGTCACACAGCATCCCTGGTCTTGTAACCTGGTGGCTCTGAAGGGAAGAGTGGGGCTGTGGGTTTTTCACATTGCCTATGGTGAATGAAACTTTCCCTCTATTGGAAAGTGTTGTTGGGGGTCAGGGTGTGAGCGTCATGGCAGAGATCAGGAAAGCCCCGTGTGCACCTTGCACTAGGTTGCCATACTGTTGATTTTGGTACTGAAGGATGAGCAGCCTCAGGTAATGTTCTGCAGTTTTGCTGCCTCTTGTCAGGAAAACAAACCTCCTGGACTATGTCAAGGAAAACACTTATCGCCTATTAATTCTCGCTGTGTCCAAAACTATTGGGTCTAAAACCGATTTCTGTGTGGCTGGAGAAAATGCATAGTGTGATGGAGGTTGTAAGAAGTGGTTTTACAGTCCTGCCTATCTAGAAGCTTTTTTGTTGCGTGCGTCCCTAATGGACAGCTGAAAAAAGTGTGTGTGTGTGTCTGAGATCTGTCTCCAAAGTTTATGCGGCTCTCTGCCCAACTTTGGGATCACCCTGCTTTATTTCCAATATAAATGCACTTTAAAAATAAAAGCTAAGGGCCAGCAGACTGTAGAGGGTTGGTAGTTTTGGGCCTAGAATGGATTATGTCATGAGGTTTAGTGCCTTTTGAAGGGTTGAGGGAGGTGACAAAGAAATGTGTACTTCTATTTAATTTCATGGCTGTTATACCTTTTGAAATATTTTTAATCTCAGGAGCATGATCAAATGGCGTTGTTTTGGTTTGTAAATCTTTTATTAGCTGAACATTTCCAAACAGTAAAACTTCTTCCCAAATCTGCTGCCTTGCCCTTTGCTTTTGTTTCTTGTACTACTTTTTGTGGTCTTGTTGAATTGACAATTTTTAGTTGTGTTTTCAATCATTTTCTTTGCTTTCTCAGCTGTCCTGAGTATGCAGCAGGAGCTGAAGATGGGAAGGAATGGTAGGGTGGGATGGCAGTCTCCAGAGGTGTGTGATGTGGGGAGATGGGGGTATGGGACTGTCCTGTGGCTGAGGTGCTTTCCCTGCTAGGGGTGTGGAGGAGCTCTAAAGTGTTGGCGTGCCCCGGTCACCACAGAGGAGGGAGAATGAGCTGAAACACACGTAAACGTTGCTGTTGTGGCTGAACTGTGGGTGTCGACTTCTTTATTTGAAAGTTTTCTTACTGCGTGTTTGGAGAGCCTCCTGTTCTTGTGTATTAGTTCTCCCAGATTCAGACTGAAGTTTCTCGTTTCATTGCTTCTCTTGGTAGCGTTTTGCAGCGTGTGGGTTTTGACATATTGGTTGAGGCTGACTACATTCGCTCGCTGTATTTTGTAGTCTGATCTTGGCCTGTTAGACTTAGGTTGGGTAACCAGTCAGCTCGAGCATGGTACATTGAAATTAATTTCCTTTGCTTCTGATCCCCACAAGTATCCAAGGGTATCAAAAAATTGATGGGAAGCAGAAATGCTGATGAGCTGCTACCTGTCTGTGCTCACTCAGTGTGAGGGTTTTATAGTGAAGCTGAAAGTCCACTGGTGGTGTCTCTTGTTATATCCTGGCCTCTTGTTTTCTTTCCATTTCTAAGTTAAGTTAAATGAATATGATGATTCATCTTCTACAGTCTGGGAAGCCTATTGTAGTTAACACCGTTCTTATTTTTTAAACACGTGTATTTCAGCGTTGAAGTACAGGTCTACTGGAGCATAATGTAGCACACCCTTAACACGGGTAAGAGAGATACTCGGTGCCGAACAGTGAAGCGACTTAATTAAATGTTGGCAAAGACAACCAGGATTTTGTGGTAAAAACAATGTTTTAAAATGTCACTTATGTCGGTTATGGGATACATGCTGAGTTAACCTCATTGAACTTTTCCCCAGGAATTGATGCGCTTACAATTGGCGGGTCATTATGCTGCTCCACCTGTGTAGTGTTAAGGTCAGTGTGTTTTTCTGATTATAAAAACCATCCATACCATTCCATTATAAATTCACTACCATTCATATAATGGAATGTGCCAAAGCTCAGAGCTCGTTGCAGCTGCCCCCAGTCCATGTTTAAGATCAAAGAAAGTGTTTCAGGTAATTTGAGCACCTTATTCAACAACACGTCCAATCAAGCTTCATTTGAAGTGATCTTTTGTTGTTTCTGTCTTTTCTTTTTTTTTTTTTTGTAACCTGCTAAGCATCCATCTGATGTCAGTGTTGGTTTTGTTTTGTGTGGCCGGCCCAAGAATTCTTATTGAATCAAGCCACGGTCATTACCAGATCCTAGCAAGGGGAGGCCCTGGGAGCAGCAAGCAACTGTAACCTGGCAGTTGCACGCATCCATGCGTAGGCAAAGCACAGAATGCATCAACCGCTCACCTTCACGAGGCATTTTCTGAAACGTACAGCTTCTAACCGTGAATTAATTCTGAGTCACCACGACACACAAATCCGCCATCGCGGTAGACAGTCATGCGTGAGATACAGGAATGTATGACTGGCACTACCCGCTTACTAGGGGCAACCTGAGAGATGATGTGCATGCATAACACACTGCTGCTGTATGCATCTTCCTGCACAGCTTACTCTTCTGAGTTGTCATGCCTTACCAAAGAGCCAGAATGTGCATTAAAGCTGATCTAGAGTTATTTCTGTCACCGAAATGCTGTTATGGTTGGGGCTCCTGGTTTTTTGTTTGCTTCTATGTTTTTCTTTGTTATTAATCATCCAAGTGACTTTAATTTTGTGAAGAGTAAGATCTCAGTCAACAGCCATGTGTGTAATAGGTCATTCTGTTCTTCCAGTTTCATGAGGACGTATCCTTTCTGTGTTAAGTTTTGCACTTTGTAGCAGCCAGTGAGAGCCTCAGGTGCTGGCGGTTTCGATTGAGGGTATTTTGAGCCTCTGTGCAAATTAAGCAGTGCTGTGATTGCTGAGGGAATACATGCAGCCTCTTGACGATGACAACTGAGGAATTGTGTGACCGTGTCCAACAGCACTCCTCCTTTCACCTCTCTGTAACTGCAAACTCAGTGGTACTCTACGCTAAATGCAGTCTGAAACTTTCCCAGATGTATGTGTCATATACGTGCATACAGTCTCCCAAAAGGTGGTG
Organism: Eurypyga helias; assembly: GCF_000690775.1. Classification (NCBI taxonomy): domain Eukaryota; kingdom Metazoa; phylum Chordata; class Aves; order Eurypygiformes; family Eurypygidae; genus Eurypyga; species Eurypyga helias. The sequence goes on from NW_010257119.1 coordinate 8,500, forward strand.
AAGAGTCATGGGAAGACTGGTGAAAAGGAATCCTTGAATATTCTAACTTATGGAAACTGTTCGCCACCTGACATTTCACACAACAGTAATTTGAATTTTTGCAACTGAATCAGGTAAGTACTTCAGAGATATTTGGCAGTTTTGTTTATTATTCTGAAAAAAACAAAATTATTTCAATTACACCACAGTCCAAAAACTAAATGAAATATCCTCCCAAAAAGATGATGCAGGTCACTGTATTATTGCATGTGTTTTCAAGTGAAGAGTCTCAAAAGGAAGGGCATGTTTAATAGCAGAGGGAATATCAAAATGGTTGAGAAGAGGGTTTTTTAGTAGGGTGCATAATACATTTTTCAGCATTTTCAAGTCTGTCTGTGGTGATGAAACTTCCCAGTTTTTAAACAAGTGCATCTTTCACTGCTATCTAAGTGTCCTAACAAATCTGGGCCCGTACGAACAACACGCAGGATATACTGAAGGTTGTATTAAATACCTTCCACCAAGAATCCTGCCAGAAATGGGTAGCTGACAGGACAGCAGGAACAAAGTAAACAAACTGCCTGCTGCAGCATATTCAACTGGCTGTGATGCTTTGTCTCCTCAGGGGAGTCTTCTGTTTAAGACAAATTTGTTCCTCAGTCGGTGTGGTCAGTTGGATTCTGACATCACAAAGTGATGCAAATCACAAGTACTTGTCACAAAGTGCTGTCTGTTAGATATGTCACCTACTTTTTAATGACAAAATTCATTAACTGAAAGCGCAGCTTTGCCTCTTCCTACTACTCTCTGTGTAGGAAGAAAAAAACCAAAACCTTTTTAAATGGAAGAAAATCAGTCCTCAGTCCCCTACCCCACCTCTCTTCTCCTCATCCCTTATGGAAAACATATTGAACCAAGTTTATAACAGTATTTCCAGCTGTTACTGGACACTTTTTTCTCCTTTGCTGTCATTAAAAAAAGCCCTGTTTCTTAGTCTCAGCACAGACTCCTTAAGGCAAACGAGATGCACCATGCAGTCTGTGGCAATGAACAGTGTGTACCTGCAAGGGCATTTACTTGACCTTGCAGATAAGCCTTTGGAATTCCATGTAAGCATTCGAGATAAGTGGTGGTATTTGTTAGCAGTGTGAAGACGTGCTGGGCTCATGGAGTACAGGACTCTTCTAAATCCTTGAGTGGGCTTGAGCACGGTTCACAGCCCTGTGTTTTAAGTACCTCATTTAGTTTCCCTACGTATACCCTGTATAGAAAAGTCATGCTCCTAGGAGTATTTGACAGCACCCTTTTCTCTCTCCTAACTCTAAAACCAATATAAAAAGGTCAGCCTCATTCCAGTGCACAGATCTCAATGCCAAGCTATAAAGGACTAGAAGGAAAAGGTGGAAATGCAACCCAAAAAAAAAAGGCAAAAATGCTGTGGCACAATTGAAATAAGGTCTCAGTTAAAAAGGAGTTAGTGCTCTAGTATGTGGTGGCTCCTGCAAGTCATTTCTGGGTTTTGAAAGGTGTTCTCTAGGTGAGCGAGAAAACAGCATGTTAACCTTTTGCTTTGGATTCAGCCCTTCAGTAGGGAAGAGGGCTTACATTGAGCCATCGCTTATAAAAATCAGCTTCTGTGCAAGCTTTGTGCTAGATTTGGTCTGTCCGTGGCCACTATAGCATATATGCTTTTTGTAACACAAGTTACTTAGAGGGAAAAAAGGCTTATTGGTGTTTGTGTGCCAAGCATTGTTAGCACAGAGTTGTTACCTGTTGTTTATTTAGTACTCAACATACAAAAAATTTTCAAACATTCTTTTGCAGCATGGTTCTTGAGCCAAAATAAACAAACAAAAAAATTGGTTACAGGAGTTGTTGTTTATAAACCAGCAGACATAGATTTCAGTACTGGTTCTGCCTATTTTCCAGCCGAAAGCCTTCCCACATATCCAAAATTTTGCAACCCTTTATGCAATTGCATTGACTTTCCTTTTGCTAAGGATAACCAAAAAGGTGTAGAGAGTGTTTCAAACTTTGCAACGCTTCCAATATGTTTGTCTGATAGGCAAAATAGTCAACAGATCCATCAAAATCGGTTTGGGTGCAATAGGGGGGTGGTGGCCAGCCAACCTGCAGGCATGAAACAACCCCCCCGGCTTATCGTGTAGACCCTCAGCTCAGGCGTTGACAGACCCAGCAGAAGCAGCGATAGGAGCAGAGATGGAACTGTGAACTAGACCCCTTCCTTTCCTCATGTCTTTTCAATTAGGCTAATATAAATGCTGGCTGGGATGATAGCTATATCTTCATAGAGAAATTAAGAAATAGATTAATTTCTGGCACAATTCCCTCTTCCTGTTTATGTCGGTTCCTATTTCCAGCACCAGTTTAATCGAAGGAACAGTTCTCTGTATTTGCTTGTTATCTGCCAGCCTTGTAAGGGAATAACTCTACATTTGGGAAAGCATGCGAGGTTTAAGAACACCCCAGAAACAAAGGCGTGCAGTAAAAACCAACACAACCCAATAACGCCGTCATTCAGGTTATTAGGAAAAGAGCAGTTGCAAGGAAATTTGACGTTTGCCATTCTTCCCATTATATCATGGAAATGGAAAGCTGTGAAGGTGGTGCTTTCCATCTGATCTTGAGTATTTAGGAATTTAAAAGAACCCCAAATGACCCAATAGGGCAGGATCTGCTCCAGTTCTGAGGTCAACAGGAGCCTTTCTGACGCATTCAAGACATGCGAGATCAGGCCTAGGCTCCATTCACTTCAGAGGAACGGAAAAGTTTCACGTGGATCCATACCAACACCCGTAAGCCGTTGTCCATACTGGAGAACGGTATGTTGACAGCATCAGAAATGTCTGCACTGTGTGCTCTTCACATTTTGATGCCACTTTAAAATCTCTTGTTGCTGTACTGGCTGTTGTCAGCTAAAAACTCATGGGCCTTCAAAAATTCTGAGGTAAAAGGTGTTTTAACTACTTTTAGCTAAATACAAATATACTTTTAAGTTTCAGGATTTCTGTATTGGGCACCTGCATTGTTTCCATAGTATTTTGTAATTTTGCTCTTGCATGACATTTGGAAATAATTTGGTGTTAACATGCACAAATATTTTGATTTTACTGGGAAATTTCAGTCTGTTCTCAATGTGGCCCATCTCTTTTAAACCCAACAAACTGGCTGAAAAAAAATCCATTTATGAAATTATCTATGATAAAAGACTAATATCAATGAATGTTTAATTTTATTAATATCAAACCATTTACAGAGCTAAGCATAATGAAAAAATTACTCTAAACACATTAGGAAAGCTCTGTCAATATGTTATCTATCACTTATGTGAATATATACTTAAATTGCACTGGTAATTTAAAGTGATAAATATAAATGAGGGTTGTTTTGTACTTTGCAATTTAAATTAGTCCATTCTTCATGACACTAATCTTTCACCTCTACGAATTTCTTTTCTTCTTGAAGAAAATTATAGTTGATGCCCCCTTTAACGTGGGAGAAAGCATTCACACCAGGTTTAGTAGTGAGCTGCAAAAGTGTCGCAAAATCCATGCAGAAAATATAAACATGGTTTTGTTTCATTCGTAACTAAAATTTTCCACCAGGATGGGAACACATTGGACTCTGACAAAATACTAAGGAGGAAGAATGGAGGTGGAAAGGGAGGAGTGTTGTGTCACATATTAGATCAGGTCCTGTTCCCACTGAAGTCTCTTGGATTAGATTTTGTTACGTTTTGTAATGGCTTTTGAAAGATCATAACGTCTGTTTCTGCAGACCTGTATATATGAGGGTATTCCCCCATGTGACTAATCAATTAAATTGGTGAGGCTGTCTAAAATTTTTTTTACCTTCTTGGGCTGATCAGATATCTCAGATTGCAATTTCTGTCTAACTGTCACTCCCTTACCTAATAGAGGTTGAAGCTGTTGCCTAATTTCAAGTGAAACGGAGAGGATTAGTTGTTTTTAAGATAATTAAGTTTCTACAGGTCTCAGGGGCTGGAGAGAGGATAGAGAGCCAAGTTGGAGTTGGGGGAAAGGCAAGTAGAGCCTGTCACCTGCTCCAGCAGCCAGGACAGTCGCTGGGATTGTCTGTACTTTTGCTTCAAATTGGGGGTTATTTTTGAAGAGGATAAAAGCTAGGACTTCAGTAGACGTTTGGTAGTGGTGAAGGATAGAGCTCTGCAGGAAAACAGCTTCATTAATTCAGCTGCCAACAGGGCTATTTGTTTTTGTTTCCAGGAATGCTTTCTGCATCAGAGCTGAATGTCTTCAGTACAAACATTCAGCTTCTGGTTAAACATTAGAAAAATACAGCAATCAAGTTAATTTATCACTAATATCGAGAGAAAAAGTACCAGAAACATTACTGTGTGGTCATTAAGCTAATATGTAACAAGTGATAAATTTGTCAAATTAGTGTCTCTTCTGTTTGCAGGTCTTACACTTACACCTTGCTGTGTGATGATGTGCATCTCCGTCTCTCTTCCAGGACTGGGGTTTAATGCCTGCAGAACAGAATAGTTTCCTGACTTGCTTACTTGTGCAGGCTTCTGAAGTACTGATTAATTAAACTGTAGACTTCCGTTGCAGTGCCCTAAAACCTAATCCTTGATGGGTTTAGGACAATTCCTTGACAGAGGGGCTATTACCAGAAAAATAGGTTAAAAAGTTACTCCTTTGGGCCTTACTTTATGAGCAGTGTTAAAAATCTGTAATTACTTCTCTTGCGTGAGGATTCAATGGCAACAAAAAAAGCATTGGGTTAAGTCTGTCTAATGTTCCTCATTAAAATTAAATGAAACTATGGCTTTAACCTTCATTCAGACCCATTCTTGTGCTTTGTTTGTGGGTGAGTGAGATAGAGCTTTTCCAGTCACCTTTGCAGATGTTCTTCCTTGTTGAAAACTCTCATGGGACCTTTTGAACACAGGAGCACAGACCGTTTTGAGCTGGAGTAAAAAAGTAAATGAGCATGTCCCGCAGTAACGGGAGCAGATATATGTGCCTGCACACACGATCGTGTGATACAACACAGTAATGTCTAAGTACTGGGCTAGAGGTGTGCTAGCAGTGCGGTAAGCGTGGGTGAGTACAGAAATGGTACTGGCACAGCAGGGCTTGACTACCTCTACGTGCACGTCCAGTTTCTCTTGGTGATGGTAGTCAACGGGGCTTGTCCCCCTTCTACACGTACGTTTGGTCAGAGGAGCCTGCACCAGTTTACTCTCCATCTACTTGATCTAGTTCTCCTCTGGCTGTTCTGGGCAGTTTCTGCTTTGAAAAACCTGCTTTTTGCCCATAACTACTGGGCTACCTTTCAACTTACCTTGACTAGCAGTTCACCAGAAAACCTTCGACACATAGTTCAGCAATGTCTTGCAGCGATGCTGAGGAATAGAGTCCCGCTACACAACTTCTGTTCTAGGATTGGTTTTCTGCCCCAGATAAAGGCACCACACGTTCTCTCTGTAAAATCTTAATCTTATTCCTCAGCCAGAGACACTAACACCAGAATTACCCATTTCCTCTTGGGATAGTTTGCCCAGTTTCTTTGCTTTCTTATGAATACAATAGTAGCAATTTATTATGATTTATGCAATCAAAACAAACAACTTTCAATGAAGGTGAAACAGTAAGTAGCAATCTGGTTTGGAGATATGTATCGGAGGCTAGTTTTACCTGCCCAGGAACAGAGAAATCTGGCCCTTTAAAGTATACCTTTTGGGTTCTATCAGTAGTATTATGCTTTTAGTGGTGTCGGGATTATTTTCAAGAATAAAATATTGAATCTGAGGCATTTCTAAGCATAAATTCGTTTTTCTGTATATTTTTTCAGTGAAAAATAAGTACTCTTGATCCTTAAAGCCTCTGTTATAATATATTTTTCTTTTTTAAAAAAAAAGCTTTAAGTATTTGCGGTTTTAAAAAAAGAAAAAATAACAAAACATGGGGATGTTGTCATAATCTCCCAAGAGTATACAGATACGAGAATTCAGTCTCTTGGGAACAAGTATGCTTAAACCTGGCAGTTGAACCCTTAATACTTGCAAGTAGTTTTCATTCTGCCCTCCAGTGACATCAGCCAAAAAAACATGCAGCAATGATGAATACCCCTCAGTGTCTGATGTAACAATTTAAATCCATGAGGGGTTTCTTTTCTTTTGAAAAAAAAAGATGTTGTTGGATTCTGTTATAACTGCAGAGGAAAAAGCATTTGATATCATGGTCTAAAAATATGATTACCTTTTAAATTAATCCCCACCCATCAAATAACAAATTTGTTTCTAAATTTTGAAATCCGTTTCTAAGAGCAGTTGCTGTGTTCTGCGCCCTAAAATGCAACTTCCTGCTCTAAATGTTTGTTGAATGTGTTTTCCAACAGAACAGGTTGTAGCGGTGATGAAAATATTTGAAGTTTTAGTTAAAATATAAACTCTTCATTTTCCAGGTCTGGACTAGCCCTTGTTAACTGCAGCTGTTGACATCTATATGGGTTTCCCTTTGCTTTACAAAGTCACTTTGTTCCACCTTGAAGTCAAGGGGAGTTTTGCCTTTAATTTTATTGGAAGCAGGATCAAGCACACTCAACTGGATGGCATTTCTGTATTTGTCTGGAGGTAATATGATAATAACAGGACCTCTGTAGCCAATTAATTTTAAAATGTCAGGGAATATTCTAGGCCTTGTTGAATGAAAGGTAGATGATGGAGCTGAGGGCATGCTCGAAGCTTTTGTCCGGTTGAGAGGCTGGTTTGTTGCAATGGTTTTCTTGTTGTTTGTAGATCAAAGGAGTGGTTGATGTAGGAGTTAATACTCGACAGGCTGCTAATAACACCGACCTGCCTCCACCCTGCCTGAGGAGGTTAAGATACTGACTTAAAGAGAAAAGTCAGTATCTTTATACTTTTCTCTTTAAGAAATACAGATGTGGAGAAGACACATGACAGATTGTAGGGGCAATGAATGACACAGGAGATGTAAACTGTTCTGTTTGCTGTGGAGTGGGGGTCAGCTGCCATGGCTGGAAGAAACCGTGAGTGAAAAGAGCCTCCTTCCACCCCTCATTTATTGTCCCCACATGTTAATCCAGTGCCTATCCTACGTCTGGTACAGCAAGTGATGCTTTATGCCCTATCCCTTCCTACCTACAAGTGACAGGAGGGTGGTAATATTGACAAGCGAGGAAGAGAAGACATGCTGTGAGAATAAAAAGGGATTGGGAGGACATGGAGATGCATCATCACCTGGGAATATGGCATGGGCTGTGATGTGAAGGAGGTGGCATGGAAGAACAGGGACCTTGCTGACAGCCCGGAATAGAGGCAGGCAGGAGGGAAACTGTGTGCATGCAGCTCTTGCAGGGAATGGCACTCATGGTGTCGATTTTACGGGTCATAGCAACGATGAACGTCTTGTGTGTGTATGGATCCAATTGCGCTGCCCACGGGAGCGTCCGGGCAGAGAAGGAAGCATGGTGGAAGATACAACACATTCTTAACGGTAGAGAAGGGTGGGATTTTTATAACTCTCACATATCATAAGAAATTAAGAGTTTTTTCTGAAAAAGTGTTTTCAGAAGAGTCCTTGGACTCTGGGGAAGGAGATATGGGAAACGTGGGACTGCTTCTGAGCTGAGAAATGACTGTACCTGACAGTTCTGGGAAACGGTGTACATTACTGGATAGCTTTCTGCAACTCATTTTTACTCCACATCATTTTGTTAGTAGTCTCTTAAATTTTGTAAGAAGTCTTCAAAAGCTTTTTCTGTAAATCTCTGCTACGTATACTGGTATTACGTTTTTTGAAAGATCCACACAAAGTGTACACAGTATGCAGAGTATTTTCTTTTGTTATCTCTGTTTTCACTTTCTCTGGATGTACTATCTAGTTTGTGATTCCATAGTTGCCTCGAAAATCAGACTGTTATTAAATAATGAGGTAGTAGTAGTTTAGTATGTTTTTTTAATAAGCCTTATGTTTCCATTTCACTTGCCTGCATGTACTTAAAATACATATTTTCTGCCACACTCAGGGATGCTTTGCCCATTTATCTTCATAAAATCTTATCTTCTGAGAGGTTCGTATGAAGGACTGGCTCCTTCCTGCCTAACCTAGAGTCCCAACAGTTATCAGCTCCTTAAAAGGTGATGAAGAGAGATGGAGCTGAGTCCTTTCTGGAAAAGCCTTACCTGGGTCTCAGTCTTTTTCAGGAGGAGCCTGTCTTCTCTCTGAGTACACAGGAGGTCTTGGGAACCTACATACCTAAATTAGGTGACTCAAGTACCCCCAGCCTGGGTTGGATGAATCTGGGCCCCTGTTAGTGCTATTAAAGACACTGATCTTTCACATGGACAGAGTACTTGAATGGAAGGCCCTGGTTACAAAAATCCATCAGGTAAGAGATGTTTATTATTGCGTGCTGAACCTGAAAGAGGGCATCCAGCATGGCCAGAGCTTCTCAGTAGGAGCATCAGTTGACCACGGCACAGAAGAGCAGCAATGTTTTTGGCCTGCAGAGAAGAGCATCCCTCTTCTTACCTCTCCCTCTTAAAACCCCTTCAAAGTAAGTAGCATTTCTGGGATACCAGTAGAATCCCGCTGTGCAATGGAACCGATGAATGCAGTGATGAGTCTTAAATAGGTGTGTGGGGCACACAGGCTTTTTGGGACGACTCTCTGCTGAGAATGATGCTTCTTTACTTCAAATAGGGGATTAAACCAGTACCAGGGCCTGGTGCAGAAAGATTGTTTTTCTTCTTGCAGTGCTTATTGTTCATAAATGTTGTTCTTGGGCTTGAAAAGATGAGGAATGGAGATTTTTAGTCTTCGGCACCACAGTCACTAGGGCAGTGTGTATCTGTGAAGCTGGTGTCGTCCACACTGGCCTTTAGGGACATGAGGATGCTTGTTGAGAGAGGGTGAGTTGTCCTACCAACAAATAATCTTGCACCAGTTGAGAGGTAGTCACTGTCCTGCCTCTGGTACTGCAGCAGTGCTTCTCTGCCTGCCTCTGATGTTTGATACCAACCAAGTCAAAAATATGAATTTCCTATTACACACATCATAAAACACCAGCAAAGGTGAGCGTTGTGGACTTTGGTGTATTTGATAGTAGTATGTAAGCAAACTCTGAGGTTATTTCTTTAATTCTTAAGTGTGGAAAGACTGGAGTGAAGCTATGCAGTGTTATCTTAATTTAAAATGTTACCGTATTGACCCTTTTTTAATTTCTATATAGCTATCTTTTTGAGATTTTATGTTCAGGCCATATTGCATGTTCACCTGTTCTTGTGTAGCTGAATGTGTCCTTTAAAAATATTGGCAACGTTTTCAGATCTTTTTTTCTGTAATGGGTAAGTCTGATGGCTGTTTCTCACCCCTTGCTGTGCCAAATTGCTGAGACAAGGCTGGTTTTCTGCTACTGATTTAAGAGAAATGAAGAAATTAATTTTGTCCTTAGCTGCGTTCTGTTGCAGAAACTTCCCGGCGCTTCATGTAGTGAACTGTGACTGGATTATCACTGTGTCAGTGCGAATGTGTTGAATGTTAAGATTGTTAATTGCTCTTAATTAGGCATAGTCTACAGTGTAGAAGCTTGGAGTGATCTCACCTAAAACTGGCAAAATGTCTTTTTTCTATTCTTTAGAACTTTGGTTTATTTACTTACAGGAGCACAAATCTTAATTCTTGGAATCATTTAATTGGAAATGCTATGTATCTTTCAGCACACTCTCTTGGGTTCACCAGACTTTCTTCCAGAAAGAGAATAAAAAAAGCATTACTAACTTCTTGTCCTTTCTTTTTCTGAACTCCATGAATTTCCTTCCAATCATTGCCCTGTATCCCAGCTTCTATCTACTTGTGCCCAGGAAATTGTTTGAGTGCTCTCAGAAAACGCGGACTGCTCCTAATAGTAGGGTTGTTTTTTGTAGATGCCAAGTACCGCTGGTTACTGCGCAGCAGCTCTTGCTGCCTTATGACTAATAGGCCGGCATCGGGAATCAATCCTACCCACTGGCACCAAACCTTGCCGGGCTGACCTGGAGGCTGACTCTTTCACTTTGATCCTAATTCACGCGATGATTTGCACTGAGGCACTGAGGCAAAGTTAAATGTAAGAGGATACATTAACATAGCAGTACAGCTAGACTGGAAAGGCACAAAGGTCAGGAAATGGAAAAATGAACTACTTAATATCCATTTGCCCCATCGCTGATGTATAATGGCTTTGATTTCCGATTAGTGTTTATTATAGCATAAACTTATATATTGTGCCATAGATGTGCAATAATAAGACAAATGCACTTGAAGTTCTTTAGCGTTATTTTGGCATGCATCCCTATGAAACGCTTGCAACCTTCGTTTCAGTCTTGTCAAGAGCAGGGGTTTCACCTATATACTCTGTCATGTCTTGCAGTGAAAAGGCTGTCAGTAAACCATGAAAGACTGCAACTTCCTACTGCTATGAAATCACAGAATCACAAAGGTTGGAAAAGACCTGTAAGATCATCCAGTCCAACCACCAACCCAGCACCACCGTACCCACTAGACCATGTCCTCAGGCACCGTGTCTACATGTTCCTTGAACACCTCCAGGGATGGTGACTCCACCACTTCCCTGGGCAGCCTGTTCCAGTGCCTGACCACTCTTTCGGGGAAGAAGTTTTTCCTAATGTCTAATCCAAACCTCCCCTGATGCAGCTTGAGGCTGTTTCCTCTTGTCCTGTCACCAGTTACCCGGGAGAACAGACCAGCACCTGTCTCCCTACAGCCTCCTACACCTGGAGCTGCAGAGAGCCATCAGGTCTACCCTCAGCCTCCTTCAGGCTGAACACCCCCAGCTCCCTCAGCTGCTCCTCATCAGACTTGTGCTCCAGACCCTTCCCCAGCTTTGTCGCCCTTCTCTGGACACGCTCCAGCATCTCTGTGTCCTCCTTGCAGTGAGGGGCCCAAAACTGAACACAGTACTCTGAGAAACGATCCTTGTGCCTCTGAAATAAATGGCTCAAGCCTCCAAATTCTCCATGCTCTCCAAATCCCAAGCCTGACGGTGTTCATGTTTTCAGCAAGTCAGATGCTGAACCATTTGGAGAAGACTTTGTACAGCTCCTTGCACTACAAGGCCTTGTTTACGGGTTTTGGCTGTACTATAAGCAATGCTTTAAAAACCTTTGTGCCACGAGTTATACTAACAATCCTTCAAAAATTCAAATGTCCAAAGTGATTTTTCTCAGGTGATGAAAAGCAGATCAATCGCAGTGGTAGGTGGGAGTATGTTGGTGGGGGCAGCTATGATGATAGCTGAAGCTGTAACCGTGACTATACCTTACTTTTAAACTGCACTTCATCTTACCCCTGCATTGCCTCGCACTTCCTATAGTCAACCGTACTGCACCCACAGCAATGGAAAAGGGGAGTGTTCTCTTGGTTGACAGTTTGCTGTGTGGGTACTGCGGGCTGGGTTAAGACTGTCCCTAGGCATAAAAAGGAGGAAATCTGTGTACTTTATTTACCGTTTCCTGGCTCTGAGTTTGCTTACTGCCCCTGAAAGCTGCCGAGTGCTGACAACTATGGGACCCTCTGAGGGGGTGAAGATGAGCAGGTTGCTGGGAACAACAGGGAGCAACAAACCCTCAGCAAGTCTTCAGGGCTATGAAAAGCAGGAGAGTTTGCTCTGGGGAAGGACTTCCCATTGCTGCACTGAGAGCAGGTCTGGAGGGGAAAGTCCTGCTCTGTAAGGAGCATCAATGAGATCTGTTCTCTTATCTTTTTCCTTTCATTTTCACCAGGCTACCATGATTATATATTTTTAATCCATCTTGGCTCCTCCTTGTCTTCTACAAAACACATAAGCCTTGCAATTGAAGGCTAAAAGCTTATCAGGAGAACCTTCATCTCTGATGGAGCAACCAAAAGACGAACTCCATATCTGATTTGCCTATGATGCCAGACTTTACTGCCTTATTAAATTTTCAGATGAGTAAATGTGTCCCAGGCTTCCCATCATACAGATCTATCTCATGGCCTTTCTCGGTACTTGCCCTTCAAATTCTGGTTGTGTTGATGCTTGTAAACATCTGAATGACTACATCTGCCTGCCTTTGGGCCTGTTGTACTGGCTGGTGTTGTCACCTTGTTCCCTTTAATTTCTTTATCTGCCAATGCTCCAGTGATGGGTTGTATTTAGCCATATAGTATCTTCTGGTGATTGGTTGCATTTCAATCATAAAATGTCTTTGGTATGGAGAGAGCTCTGCTGTCCTGGTGCCCAACAGCAGTTGGGCAGGGAGTGAGGCGTGAGTGTGAAAGGGAGATAACGTGGAAAGAAAATCTGTGGAATATCTTTTTCTCTTGGTATTTACTGATTGCAAGTTTTCTGTGTGTACATATTTGAGATCAGTTTTCTTTAAAATCAGATTTCATCTGACACTTCCTTTTAGCTTCTCCTTCCTTTTTTCCCTTATTAGATTGCAGTTGCATTTATGTGTGGGGAGTAATGATAACAAACACCTTAATTTTTCTGGTGTTTGTTATCATTAGATGGACTAAGTGATGTAAAGAAGAGCTAAGTTTAGGGAGGTTTAGATTAGATATCAGGAAGAAATTCTTCCCAGAGAGGGTGGTGAGGCACTGGAACAGGTTGCCCAGAGATGTTGTGGATGCCCCATCCCTGGAAGTGTCCAAGGCCAGGCTGGATGAGGCTTGGAGCAACCTGGTCTAGTGGAAGGTGTCCCTGCCCATGGCAGGGGGGTTGGAACTAGATGATCTTTAAGGTCCCTTCCAACCCAAACCATTCTATGATTCTATAAGTTCAGCCCACAGATAATCCTCCAAAAATCTTATTTTTATTAAGACTTCTACGTGGTTGCTAGATCTTTAGAGACAAAGTTTTCTAGAATTTTGTGAAAAATCAGACTTTAGCTAGTTTTGCTCAGCTCGCTTATGTTTTGTAGCTAAATACTTGTTGCCATAGCTGCCTGTACATAAAAGGTCTGGTTTTGATATATTTATATGGTTTTAAACACTTTTTAATATATATATATTAAAAAAAAATTTATTGGAGTAAATTCTCATTCATGCAAGAGTAGCTGACAGCAGGTAGAACACCTATGTGTTTCCCAACAGTAGTGATATTTGTATTTCTTGACAAAATGTTAATTTAAAAGATCTCTACAGGAAAGTGAAAATTACTTGTGTGTTGTACAGCATGTTATGTATGTCCAAATGAGAAATGTAAAGGGAAAGACATTTACATTACCAGTTGTCAAAGGAAAGACTTTTACATCTGCTACTTCAGGTGTTAAAAACTAAAGCAACCGGACCATCCCTGAGTTAACTTGAAATATCACACATCCCTGCCACATCATTCCTCCTGTCCAGGATAAGTTCAGATCTAGGAAACAGCCAAGCAATGCATCAGTCACCAACGCAGCATTGGCACCTTCAGCTTAGGACAAACTTGAGCTCGCATGTTGAGCATCTTGTATGCATGATGTACTTAAGTGCGGCAAGTTGGGCCCTTTTAGGACAAAATCTAATAATCCAGGTGAAAAAGGTTAAAAGGTGTGAGGAGAAAAACAAGGTGCATAGATGTCTTGATGAACAAAGGCCCTCCTTACTGCCAACCATCATACAAGTGGTGAGGGCAGTGGGTGGGAAAGTGAAGCCTGGGGGTCATTTGGCACAGCGCATCCCTGTGTGAGAACACCCCAGGAAAAAGCAACTGTAGAAGCAGCTATGGGGTGACTGTTCCAAGCCAGGAACGAAGAGAGATTTGTCTGTTGACAATCAAGCTTGATCTAGTGTGCTGTTGGGTCAACATCTGGCTGTTCATTGTTCTTGCTTTAGAATTTACGCTGTACGTTAGAAACGCGAGTATAGCTTAGTGTGTGTAGTGTGCACGCTTCCGCAAAGGGATAGAGGGAATAAATGTGACTCTCAAGACCCTAAAAGAGAGACTTTTTCTATATATATACTAGGTGTCTGTGGTGAATCAAATTGCTTTCACAAGGTGCAGAGAGGAAATCTTTGCAGTTATTTTTAAGCTATCTCGCTATGACTGGGTCTCTATCACCAGGGCTTGGGGGCTGTGTGCATGCTTTAGGCAGTTTCATGGAAAACATGCAAAGCCAGTAATAAAACGTGAACTATTTTTTCTATCCTCTTTTATACTTATTCGTATACTTATTCGTACAGCTATGTTTGTATTTTGATGCCATTATTTAATCCAGACAATTTTGTGTGACTATTGACCCATTTGTTTGTGATGCTTTCAGTTTGGGGAATTACTTTTTTGCAAATTAATGTATTTGTGTAGAATCAATGCTGGAAATATAGGAAGCTAGGATTTCTGGAGAATGTAGGGGTTTTTGTGTATTTGTTCCAGTGGTATCAACATACAGAAAAATGGGAATTTAGTGTATTAGAACATAGTCACGAATTTACCATTTTCATTAAAACTGCTTACACTCGGGCTGAAGCTGAAGAAATTAAATGTTTAAGTCTGATTTAATTTGAAAGTATGCAATTAATTAATACTCTACATGCATTAACATTCAAAAATTAAAGTATCTGCAGAAGCACTACTCCCTGGAGTAATTTGTCACCAGAAATACAGTGTCTGCCTTTGAACTGGAGTAGCTTTTGGGTAACACCCTATGAGTGGAGGAAAACCCGTGTTAACGATGCGACTAATCCAGGCTTGAAGTTCTCCATGTTGCTATCTCACTGTTATAAAACTAGTAGTAGCTATCTCAGGTAGTGTTGTGACAGCAGATGCCTTCTTCGCCAAGTGACAGTAACTCCCATCCATTTTCAATTACTGATTAGGGTATGGGGGTTGTCCGTGCCCATGGACGCTTCCCAGATTGGAAAATGTTCACGTGACACCCTCTTTTTGATAAAAAAGGATGCATTTTCTGCTTACAGGGAATATTGGTCTTACCCTGAAGCGAACTCTCCTTGCAAACAGTGAATAAATGAACTGTTGCAAAAGAAGCAACAAAGACATGGTTGGATGCATAACGACTGAAACGCCATGGACTTTGTTCCCACACATGCTTCCTTACTCCTATTCCTGTTCCTCTAGTACAGCCTTTTGTATTTGCTTCAGCCTTGACAGCACTTACTGTAAGGTGTGGCATCCCTGCTGGAGCTATTTTTGCTATAAACCCTGTTTAATGCAGTAAGTGAGGATTTGGGTCATTGGATTGTAAGCGTTGTAGGGCAGTGTCTGCAAAGTGACGGCGTGTTCTAGGGGTACAAATGTGCCACCTGAATTTTTTGTTCTCTGTACAGGTTCTGCACAACAAAATCCTAAGACACAATAATAGGTCTCTTATTTATTCCACAAAAATTGTATTATTAATACAAAATATATATTTTTTCAGGACATACCGTTCTTCTGTGGTACGAAAGCCTTAATAAAGCCAGAGTTAAATAACTGCTTGGCTGGACAAAGGAGCTATGATTTTTCTTCCGCTTAATTTGTTTGAGTTCAAAAGGATGATTTGACTTCTGATCATGTGAAAAGCATTTCATAGCATACTGGAAAGCTGTTTGGTTTTGTATCTAGCAGACTTGACAGCATGGTTGGCAACAGATGGATAATGGAAGGCTAATGAATAATGAAAAGCTGGGTGATTGAAATAGCTGAGCTGCAGGGAGAGAAGAGGGAAAGCTGAGAAGGAAAATGGAAAAAACAAACGGCACAGAAGTAAGGAATAACCAGTATTTTTATCAGCATCAGGGCACGTCTTCACATCAAAATTAACCCCAGTCATAACTTAAGCATTCTCTGCCAGCTCACAAGAGCACGTAACTCACGCGCCATGATGCACTTTGTAGAAGTCACTCAGCCTGCCTTGAGGAAGGAGGGTAGACTGGAATTTAAATGTTCTGTTTCAACTGCTGGGATGATGACTATGTTGCAGTAACCTTCTGGAGTCCCATTAGTTGTCCGATGCATTCCCAAATTCCTTCCAAATTGAGTGTGCATAGTATCTCAGTCTACGGCAAAACAACGGAGTAGAGCAGGATAGCATCGGGAGCGATCAGCTGTACTGAGAGACGCCGCAACGCTTAGTTTGTATTTACACTTCAGCGAAGACATCTCAGTTTTGGTAATGGGGATAACTGCGTTTTCATGGCTCTCGCTCTCCGATCTCCAGCTGGGAGGAAGAGCTCCTTGCTCGCTAGTCTCTCCAGATGGGATGTGGTCTCTGGGGTGACTGCGCTTTAAGAAAGATTCCTCTGCGAATGCAACAAGAATGACTGGGAAGAAGACTTAATTCCGTGTGTCAAAAGTGGGAAGACTCTCTCCTGATGTTAAGAGAATTGCTCTCTAGCCATTTGGTAGTCACGATGTTTGTGTCTGGATGCACGCCTTAACGTGGAGTTAGCCAGCTACTATTAACTTCCTCACACGCCGCCGGATGTGGCTGAGCTTGGTGGTGGCAAGGCTTCTCTTACACTTGTTTTCATGGTCAGAATTACAGAGCAGAACTTGAGTTAGAACTATGTTTCCTGCTACACCTCTTCATGCCTCTTTCTTGCAATGCCAAATGGAAAAAGATTTGCTGCTTTCTCATTCTGACGTACTGCTTTTCCTAAGCTTTGACATCACTGAAAAATGAATGATACTGTAAATACTGTCCTTTTTTTTTCTTCACAGAATCTGTACCAAAACAGGTTCCTGGGCCTGGCAGCCATGGCGTCTCCATCTAGGAACTCACAAAATCGACGCCGGTGCAAAGAGCCTCTCAGATACAGCTATAACCCTGACCAGTTCCATAACATGGACATCAGGAACAATTCCCATGAGACGGTCACCATTCCTAGGTCTACCAGTGACACGGACCTTGTCACTTCGGACAGCCGGTCTACACTGATGGTCAGCAGTTCCTATTACTCCATAGGGCATTCGCAGGACCTAGTGATATACTGGGATATAAAGGAGGAAGTGGATGCAGGGGACTGGATCGGCATGTATCTTATTGGTAAGTCTGTCTTTACTCCTTCCCCTTTAGGTTTCTTGCTGCTTTTTTTAGTTGTAAGTGTTGGGGTAATATGGCTTAATGCCAATAGTGAGTTGATACAGCTCCACTGAGTGTATAGTCTTTAAGTGGTTTTATATATTCACCATTTTTTTCTGCTCCTGAATTGCTGGTTGCAGTCCTGGAGCTCGCTTTTTCTTCAGCAGAGATATGAGAAGGCTTTCTGTTGACAGTTTATTGAAATCTCAAGATATTTTCATTTTAAAGCCATTTGGATTTGGGGGAAAATACCTCCTGTATAAAGACAGCATAATATTTTCAGGGTTTCTTCTTAAGAGTCCTTGAGTAATCTATGACAGATGAGAGGGTGTTACAAGTCCAGAATATGAATCATTTAAAAACCTCATGAAACAGAATGCCTTTTTCTGTGTAGCCAAAGGATATTTTGATATGAACAATAATTACAGACTGAGGCAGTCTGGAGTTGTCCCAGAAAGTTTTTCCTTTTTTCATGCATTTGAAGTTGTATTCAGCTATGTACATTATTTTTGGCATCTCCATCTAGCAAATCCAGCCCCACAGAAGAGTCATAAGAAATGGTTTCAATCCACTTTTAACCTGATTGTTTCACTTCAGTATAATGTTAGCATTTTTTTTTAACCTGGTTTGGTTCCTATGGAAATAGTCATGCTGCCTAGATGGAGGCATGTGTTAACTCTTTACCCTCTGGTAAATTTTGAACACGGTGGATCAGTTTCAAACACAACCCTCTATGGTTTAGAGCTCTTAATGTCAAGTTCTTGAATGTATTCCTGAAAACCAGTGACTTGCTAAAGACAGACTCAAATTGATGCTCCCACAAAGGGAAAGGTTGGTAAAACATGGCCCTCATCTGCCTGGAGAAGTGTGTCGCAGTAAGCATGTGTTTTAGTTCCAATAGCATGTGGATAGCAAACCAAACCCAGGTAAAGCATATGATGGTGTGAGTTGGGCTTTTGGAGCTATCACAGGCGACGTCGTAGGGAGCTATGGTGTTACTTAAGTGCTTTAGTGGTTAAAACCACAAGGTTTGTCATCACATGCCAAGTATGTTTGGAACACAGATGTTGGTAACACCAGGAATGTCAGAAGTTTTTGAATGGGAGGTCTGAGCAAGTAGAACAACCTTTATGGCACAGTGTTAGGCATTGGAAAATGAATTCAGGGTATTGGAGAGACTGGGAGAAGGGGAAGATGGGGGTGGCTATTTAGGACATGGAGGGAAAGGAGTGAGGTTACAGTAAGCTGGGCTGCAGTACTTGTTCCCATGAGTAACCGCATAAAATACCCTGCTTTGAAAATAAAAGTAGGCTTCTGAAACTTAAAATCTCTTAAGAAAAAAATCAGACTGTATTTAAACAGATGCTCTGAAAGCAGTCTGGTTTGTGGGCCTTAACAGAATTGCTTGTGTTTACAGCTAAGGTTGAAGTTGAGTGTTTTACTGGAACTGATGAAAAGATACAGCAGCCCGCAACACCAGGCACTAAGGAATGCTCTAAACCTATTCTGCAGTAGCGCAGGCAACTCCTGTAGAACCGCATCGCTGCGGTCAAAGGAGGCAAGCGAATTTTCTGGTGGTCTGGAGTCAACAGAAGGTGCATAGAGCTGTTTTGCGTGGAATGAATTTCAGGTTCAGCCAGGTTTCGTGGCTCAGACATTGTATCAAGGGCTGTGAAGACATAGGCTATGTTTTTGTATTTTTTTTTTAAATAGGTAACCTGAATACCTAAAGGTTTAATGGGGCAAAAGAAAAACTCATCCTGCTACTCTTGCTTAGTTATCGTATCAAACAGGATGTTGCTTCAGACACCCCAGTAAATTCAAAGTGCAAATTGTGAAGTGTAGCCTTGTCCCAGCTGGCTGGATGCCTGGTGTTAATGGTGATAGTCAATGGCTTGTTCCGAGGAACACCGCTGCCAAATGAAAAATGAATAGCGTGTCCTGAAGAAACCAATGGTTGACCCTTGGTGTCTTTGAAGGTGTTTTATCTCCAGTCTTTCAGGTTCCCACTCTAAATAACTGTGGAAAAAGCAGGCAGCAGTACCCCTCATTCCTTTTATTTCTTCCCATCCCCTCTTCCCACAGCTCCCCTCCCAAAACTTGATACAAGGTTGAGCTTTGGTGTTTTGGTTTCCTTAAAGAAAGAACACGGAAGACTGAAGATCATTTGGGGTTTGGTGTTAATTTAACATGGAAAACACTTGAAATCTGGGAAGGTAACTGGCACTACGGCTGTATCCACGTTGACAAAGTAGAGGGAACGAGTAGAAATGGGTCTGTAGAAGCAAACATCTGCTGGATGCATTCTGGGGGCTTGGTTTTAGAACAGTCTGTCTGACAGACTGAATGCATCTTTCAGTTGAGCTCCATCAGGACGGAGTCAATGTTTTGTGCCTGAAAATCACCACGCAGTCTGGTGGTGACAAAGTGTGGACAATTGGGAGGGTCATAAAAAAAGCATGCTTCTGACCTGAAATAAAACAGTGATGTATCATCCTGCTTCCAATGCTTGTGACCAGTCCATAGGAGGGAGAGACCCAGACATCCCTAATGGCTTAGATTTGTGTGTACATTTGCCCAGGTTTTATGAACCTTCACTCCTGTCTAGAGAGGGAACGTTCCTGGCCTTGTGGGTATGACCTTCACTATGTAAACTGATATATTACTATGTCTTGAATTAGCAGCCGGACTGGAACAAGAGAGCCAAAGAAACTGTGAGCTTTTCCCAGTCTGCTCAACAGAGGATTAGTGCTGAAGCCTATTATTACCACTTGCATGGCAACACTGTTAACTATTGCATTGCTGCCAGTCATTCTAGTGTTTGTCTCAAAGCCGGCTTATGGATACAGCCCAATCCTTTTTTTGATTGTTTGGGTTGGTGAAATTTGATTTGAAAGGATTGAGTGTAGCAATATTTAATATAGTGGTGATTCATCAGAACAATGAGAAATTATTTGCATCCTTAGGGTATCAGGAAGTGTGTTGTGGATTTTCTTTAAAACACGGTGTAGGAGTTGATATTTATTTGGCTTATGGGAGCTCCAGTGTGTCCCACGAAGGGACTGTACAAAAGCAGAACAGAAGGCAACTCTTACCTTTAGAGGAGTTTAATCATTGCCATTGTAGTATTCTAGGAAATATCTCTATATAATTTTATATGAGTCTTGGTTCTGAAATGCATAAAACTTAGTCTGTTCTCACCATTATTGCCATCACTAAAATTTTGATGATACCCAATAAACTGCAGGCTTTAGGACAAAGATGTTACAAGTCTGGGGAAATGCAGAGGGTATGAAAGACTTGCAAAAGAAAAAGAGCTAAAATCATGTGGCTCATATGTTTTGATATCATAAAGCATTTTAGGGTACTATTCAAAGGTTAAAGTAGCCTGAAAGAAGAATTAAGGGAGTTGTCCCTGTATGGAAATTCTGGCTGCTTGCTCCTCATGGGAAGGAGCCACAGCTCCTTTCATCCCAAGGTATCTGTTTCCTCTTCAATCCATGTGCACATTCCTAAAGGTGGCCAGCTGGGAAACAGTCTTTGCAGAAGCAGGTAAAAGCTGGGTTTAGAATTATTAGAGTTAACTTTTGGTCTCAGGAAGTGGACTAGGCAGCTAGTCAACCTCTTGTTAAACAGTGTGAAGAATGGTGGTCTGGTTTGTCATTGATAAAAAATAGTATTGAGTAGACCCACCTTGTAGCTGCCTGAAAACATCTGTACACGCCTACATGATTTTGATAAAAGGCCATAGAAAAGATCCTTAGTTGAAGGGAGACTAGGAAATGTTCACCCTGTTAAAATGTAGATGTTGTTAATTCACTGTATTTCAAGATTAGCCATGGCAAGATGACAAAAAATACAGGAGTTGGAAGAACAAACGTTTCTGGGTGTTTAAGATACACTGTGCCTTCAGGAGTAGGAATTGCGTTTCATTCCATGTTCTACCTTCCCCTTGTACGTACTGTATATCAGCTCGAGCTATGCAGAGGAAGCTCTCAATCTCTAACAACTCACCTGAAGTGTGCATTTACCTTCCCTCGAGAGAGCTGTAGTATTATGCACATCAGCAGTCTTTCAGAAACTTCAAAAATACACGTAAACACACAAAAAGAGTTCTCTGAGAAATTCAAACATAACATAGCTCTGCTGCTGTTTAAAAATCTCTGGAATCTGAGTTTTCTGTGCAGAAAAGCTATGTGTGCAGAAAAAGCGCATGGGAAAAGAGTGAAGCCAAAACAAAGTTATGAATAATGAAGATCGTGTGTTTGTGTATTTTTTTTTAAAAGAACTCTCCTTTAGTGGCTACTCTGAGACAGATGGAAGATTTACAGTTATTTATCTCAAAGTTTTCTCTTTCTCTGTTATCCCATTTACTATTTGCTACAGTAGAAGCCTCTTAGATAAATTAATGTGGACTGCTGGCAGCTGCCTGTAGATAAAGAGCTATCTTATAATTACTGCGGTAGCATTTTAGCTGCTACTGGAATTCAGTTCTGTCATCATCTCCATATCTGATGTAGAGGAGCTAATGAGAAACGTTTAAACCCGACTTTGGAAAGAATCATTTGCTCCAGTGTCTGTGTGCACTGACGTCGGGAATTTATCAGGGCTAACATTACACTCTTCTTACCCATATGCAGTAGACTTTTTGCTTTTTGCATTTCCTTATCGGAAAGCAAAACGTTAGTAAAAGCTATTTATTAAAGGTTTCTTTATATACAAATCTTGTAGCCCATTTCCTGTCCGTATTTGGCTTTTAACAGAGTAGTTCCTCTCAAATTTATATAAGTAGGAATGTCTTGACCTAATTAGTGACTAAAGTTTAGCTATAAAACAACAGCATGTTTTTCTCCTGTTTCAGCCTCTGATGTTATTTTTCTCCCAAAAAGGCAATTCACCATAATCTGACCAATCTCATTTTTGAAAGCTGTTAGCTAATAGACATTTCAAACACTTGTTTAAACCCTTTCCAGTTTGCTTTTAGGCTTAGAGGGCCTTATGTTGCTGTATTGCCTGCTGAGACGAGTGCAAAGATCTACATTTTTCCTGCCATCAGACTTGGATGAGAACTTGGTTGTACGGCTATTTTAC
Source organism: Eurypyga helias (assembly GCF_000690775.1). NCBI lineage: Eukaryota > Metazoa > Chordata > Aves > Eurypygiformes > Eurypygidae > Eurypyga > Eurypyga helias. The sequence continues at coordinate 30,629 of NW_010257119.1, forward strand.
CAAACATCCAATGCATGCAAGCAGAAAGTGTCCCATGTTGCCAGCAGAGATGGAAATTGTTAGAAACGGTAGTGTGCATACAAGTCGTTGGATCTGTGCATTACTGCTCTAATCCCCGATTCGGGATTGATCCCTGCATTTGGATGACTGCCCCAGCTCTCTGCTTCAGATGTAGCCATCTGTAAAACAAAACTCTTCACAATGTGCCTAATTAGGGTGAATTTTGTTGATGTTTGGATTTGTCGTGTCCTGGGGTTACCCATCTTCCCAGTCCTTGTGTGGCCTTTGGAAGAGAACCTCACCCTGGTCTTGGGGCTTGTCCTCAGTACGTCATCTTCTGGTTGGGTCTCCCACCAAGCTGAGGAACAGTGGCCGTGGCCGGCTGCAATCACCTCAGCAAGTTAAGTTTGGTTTTACACCTGCAATTCTGCTCTCTATAAAACATCAACAGAGGTGCCCAGTGGCCAGACAGCTTTCACTAAGCACAGCACTGTTTATTTCAGGAACAAAAAGCGTCAGAGGACCAAACCTGTCTTAAAAACCCAACCAATAGAAAGCCTGCACAGATGCTGAACAGAGAGGGCATTGGGTATTTTAGGCCTTGGCAGATATAATAGTGCAGTGATATCAGTTCTTTGTTCCAACCCGGCTTGCCTTTTCCTTGCTGCTCTTGGATCCAGCGGGAGTGACTTCTCGTTGTCAGGCCGAGGTGCTTGTTGCCTCTCCCCGTTCTGTATCTGGTGGACCACTTCAGCCAGACAAACCCAGGATATGCCGTTTCCAGACCTGCCAGGTGTGACACAGACTCCGTTAGCTTTGCCTCTCTTTCACCCCTTTACAAGTAGACACAGTCAACACTTAAATACAAGGGTCTCTGAATATTCCCAGCATGCGTGGCTTCTGACCCATCTTCCCTTTCTGTGCTTCCAAGGTTCATCCCTGTCACTTGTGGTGTTAATGGCGCCGGTAGCAATGCACCAAAAACCCTTCTGCAGAGGGATTAGTGCAGTAGCAGTGTGCTTTTTATGGTCTTTAGGGAAGTCATGGTCAAGAAGACTGTGGCTTGCCTGTTCTTTTCCTCAATATTGACCACTTGGAGCGAGTCCAGAGGAGGCCACAAAGATGATCAGAGGGTTGGAGCCCCTCTGCTATGACGAAAGGCTGCAAGAATTGGGCTTGTTCAGCCTGGAGAAGAGGAGGCTCCGAGGAGACCTCATTGCAGCTTTCCAGTATCTGAAGGGGGCCTACAAGGGTGCTGGGAGAGGCCTTTTTACAAGAGCCTGTAGTGATAGGACAAGGGGTAATGGGTACAAATTGAAATCAGGGAGGTTTAGATTGGATATCAGGAAGAAGTTCTTCCTGGAGAGGGTGGTGAGGCACTGGGACAGGTTGTCCAGAGAAGCTGTGGATGCCCCATCCCTGGAAGTGTCCAAGGCCAGGCTGGATGAGGCTTGGAGCAACCTGGTCTAGTGGAAGGTGTCCCTGCCCATGGCAGGGGGGTTGGAACCAGATGATCTTTAAGGTCCTTTCCAACCCAAACCAGTCTGTGATTCTATGATTCAATTATCTTTAATATGGGGTAGAAGTGTTTACTGTGTGCCAAAAGATTCCCCTTTTCATTTAGCATTTCTCCATAAAACAGCAGCTATGGTATTATGAACCTCTTTCTAGCTGAATGAGTGGAAAAGTTTCCCACTTCAGCTGTCATCCTGAATATCAGGAGAGGGAAATAATGCAGACAAGGGAGTACAGCAGCCTTGTGCCTTCTCAGTGATTTCCAGGGTCCTTATGCCCGTGGATAAAACTGCCTCTGCTGTGCAAGAAAGGCCTAGATTTCTATATGGCCCAGGCTGATAATGAAGCCAGTAATGATCACCCACTAAGGTATTTATGAAGAAATCAACCAGTGGGGGATATTGGTGCATCAAAAGCTAGGTTTTGGCCTCAATCCTGCAAAAGAAGCATAATCCGTGCAGCACGCTCAGACCATCGACTGGGTAGAATCAGTCATGGCTCAAACAGTGGACAACACGAACATGAAATTCTGGACAGAAGAAAGCTTAAAGCAGAAAGATTTATTCTGTAGAGGCTGTCAAGTTAGCCATGTGGATTTTGAAGGTTCAGCACATGTTTTTTCTTCTTAGTTTTCTAAACCAAGCTGAATCGTTCCCACTTCTTAGTGGTTATAACCACTAAATGTGGTGTTCATAACAATTGAATATTCACGTCTCCCTCCACAACTACTGTATTGACTGTGTATGCGTTTAGCTTTTGTAATCTTTCTCATCCATTGATCTCTCCAGCCCTAAAGACCTTTTTTTCTTCACTGAAGATCTTCCTCTTTGCGATAAGCTTATAACTGAATACCTTTTTTCAGACAAAATCACTGCAGATTCTCAAGAGATTCCTTGCTCCGTGGTGCTTCAGTGCACACAACTGAGGTGTGCTTGGTTTGCTTTTCACGCTGCTGTATCCCGTCACAAACCTCTGTCTAATATACTGTCTGTGACGTCTTTTAACACTGATATAAGCCTACTTTTCAAAAACTGCAAATTATTTCCCTCCTATTGAATGACCATTGTTAAGCTGGAGAAGTGTCATCCTTGTTCCCATTTCAGACCTTCCCATGTCCCTTTCTATCATGTCTTTATACTGCCTTGGGCCTGCAGCATCTCTCGTTTTAGTATCTACCAGCAAATTTCCTAGGTGCGTTGTTTTCTTCTAATCCTCTTTTTCCAAATCAGGCTGTAATCTTGAGGAAGCTTCCAATGACTGTGAGAACTTTGGAACTGCTATGTTAAAAGCAAGCAGCCAAACTCTTCCATGTCATACCTCCCCACGCTCTTCAGCATTTCGGTATGCACTGACGCAGTCGTGATCATCTGTTTTTGGATTCCTCCCTCCCATCTCCGGTGCTATGGACAAGCTGGATGTCATCAATTGTGGACAAGTTTTTGCAGCGCACAGCTGAAGTATAGCTGTTGCTGTACTAAAACCCGGATGTGGTCCATCTGCCGCAGTGATGAGAAGAAATCTGGAAGTGCCGGAGCGTTAAAGCAGAAGTCTGCAGCTGGGATGAGCATAGCTGGAGTAGCAGTGAGCGCTGCGTGGATGCTACCCATCTGAAGTGTGTGCAGAACCAAATGACACCAGGATTACTACATGGATACACCCTAACATCTGCTGCGGGGGGGTTTTTCCCCGCCCCCCCAAAACCCTTACTGAGTCTGGAGTTCTGTTGCCATGAAAAAGTCAGCTCTTTGCTTACCTCAGTCTGTCTTCTTTTTCAGCAGCAGATTTGCAGTTATTGGAAAGAAATGGTTCATGCAGAGCCTTCTGAAAACCCATAGGCATATCAGCCCCCAGATTTAATGAGGCCTCTGTAACTCGCAGTCTTGTTTGCGTTTTTTACGGGCATCGGTGTCATGAAAGATCAGAGTGATATTTCCCAGCAGTAATTTGGAGGCTGCTGAAGGCATAAAGGGTAACGCCGTATATGGCTCTGGAAGTAAGCAGATGTTCAAAGGTAGAAGTGTTTTGTGGAAAGTTGTAACTCCTTGATTTTGTGAGTGGACAGCAAGTGTCCTTTGGGTTTGATGTGTAATCTTTCTGCTTCAGATGAGGTGGTTCAGTTTTTAAACCTACCACACCTGCCTTTCTGTGTGCCTGGAGCAGTTTTACTTAGGACACTCTCTTCTACCCTCAGTGACCAAGAATTGTTGCAACTTTGCCAACTCTCTCCATGCTGTATTACAGTTTATGCTCTTTTATCTCCTCACTTTCCTTTGGTCTTTCTCTGGCCATGTCTTCCTTTTACTGCTGTTCTCCAGGTATTCACATTTTCTCCTTCCCAGTTTACTTTAGCTGAGTAGGGGGATAATTTTTGTGGGATTAAAATAGAACCATTCATGTACTTGAACCTTCAGCACCAGTGAAACATTATGCCCTTGTTTTCCACAACTCTTCTTCCTAAGAAGCTGCAGAAGGAGGGATGCTAACTGTAAATTGCAGTATATTCATTGCCTGCAGCAGAGATCGGCAAATTAATTAACAGCAAAGTTTCGGTCCATGTTAGAGCTGGATCTGTAGCTGTCAAAGTCAGTAGAAACGTTCCTATCGACTCCTGTACTGGTAGCCATGATTTGTGGGGTTTTCTTGGGGTTGGTTTGTTTTTTACTGTGGTGTCTTTGTAAATAAGAAATTGGTACCTGTATCTTCTGAATACATTTCTCATTAATAGCTCTTTTCCTGCAGAATGACTACCACTTGTACACTCTTGGGAAGCACAGTTTCCAAGGGCTGGGTTTTGTACTGGTAAAGGGTTGCAAAAAGAAACACTGGTGTGGCCTGATACGTCTCACTATGAGCTGCACTTCTCAGTTGTAGAGGCTGTTGTCGTTATTTTGTGGTGTTCAAGTGCTGAACTGGGTGGTAACAGAAGAAACATCAGAAATAGGAAGCTTATCTATGGCGTACACTTGTATCCTCTTGCAAAATAATTGTATTTTATTGATATTCTATACTTCATCTTATCCCTTTCCTGCAGTTTTCTATGCAAATTGCAAAACAGATCAACCAGAGCTCTTCCTCTTTGTACAGAACATGATTTTTTTTAAAGCATTTTCCTAACTATCTTCATATGTCATTATAGTACAGACATAGATATTGGCTGAAAGCACTTTTGCATTTCAAGCTAAAGCAAATTTCTTCAGCTAAAGACTAAGTCCTTCTGTAATTTCAGGCATACAGCATTTCTTATTCATAAGGGATCAATACATGAAGTGTAGCTTCTATTTTTATGCCATAATTGCATTAAGGTTATAGAAAGCAAGTGTTGTAATACGTAGTGCTAAATCTGAGATTAGAGACTGGAATAGTGTACCAAGTTCAGACACCTGTCTGACACTATGTTCCTGTTTCCTGTTGTTTCCTTCTTTGAAGGTAGCCCAGGTTATTCTAAATTCTGTAGTTATTCTTGGAGAATATTAAAACTGATCATATATATCAGCAAAATATTGTTGGAGAAAGGGGAGTAGGTTTTTCATTTCTGTGTCTTAAGTAAAACCATGAGGGTCACTCAGCTTTTTGTAATTTGAACTCCATCAGTCGTCCTGAGGAAGATATGCTGACTATCTGGTTGCTGGTGTGTGGGAATGTCAGGCAAGCTTTCCAATGCCAGGGTCCTGCCTGTTTAGTGTAGGCTGCTGACAGCACTTGAAGTCCCCATTACATTTTTTACAGATATTTGGGGGGGCGGGGTGGCCTTTATCAACATTTTCCCTAATTCCTCTGAAGAACAGCATGTTTTTTGTCAATTGGCTACGCTCTTACATCTGAAAGATAGACATCTGAAAGATAGCTTTCTTTGGTGGCCAGGGCTCTTTATCTCTCTATACATAGTGCTTGGGAAGTATATTGGGATCGCGTGGCATGGAAGTGACAGCACAGAATATTTTTAGCAGTAAAAGGCTGTGCTTGGAGGTATCTGGTTCGGTGAGGACGAGCAGCCCGTCGGAATCGCTGCTGGTTCCCAAAGGCTTTGCTAATGTTTGCCCATAGTGTGCCTCTGGCTGCTGCTCAGGCCCCGGCTGCCTGGCGCCTGGTCGTGCATCAGCTTCTCTGTTTCCTCTTGGGAATCTGACTGCTGCTGCTCTTATCCCATTACAGCTTTCCAAGTCTACAGCCGCCTTCCCTCTCACCGGCAAGAGACACCAGTGTGCCCCAGAGCAGGGGCAGCTGTGTCTCTGGCTCCCCATCTTAGATACTCTCACTGTCCCCAGCTCCAGGACCAGCTGATGATGTTCAAAGGGCAGTGCATCCTGAATACTCCCTCATTTGATGCTTCCCTTAAGTAGTTAGCAGTCTGCCATCCAGGGAAATGAAGGCGCAGACCTGAGAGTGATCATGAAACATTTGCTTTTTGGCCAAGAAGGGCGGAACCTGGGCTACGCAGTGGATTGCCAGCTAAGCAGAGAGCTAGCTTAAAGGTTAATCTCATTTCAAAATAGAGGGAGGGGAGATGCATTACAATGTTTCATTGGAAAAATGTCAAAAGCCATTAGCTGCTGGCTGAAACGTATGAAAGGGAGCACCATTAACTCTGCTCTGTGGAGGTGAAACGAAGCATTTCACCATTTACCTTCGGGAAATAAGATGCAACATGATTTTAAGGTCAGTTCCTTTGTTACAGGGATTCTCGGTAGAAACATGAAATGCAATTTATTTTCCTTTGCATATACCATATCATCTATTCACTTACATTCAGCATTGATGCCGATAAATATATCTACACGCATATGCACACGTATGCAGTGCACTGAACAGCTGCGTATTTCACATGCAGTTTTCTTTCTCGGTGTGCTACATACATAATATCCATGTTCAGGAAATAGCGTGCCTGGAATAGTATCACCTGCCAACTAAAACGGGTCGATCAGGCGTATTCATACATTCCAACCTCCTGACCAGTTTCAGCTAGTGCTATTTTTAACGTGCCAGGGAATATTTCTTTCTTATCTTTCACCTTCCAAAAAGACATACCTTCAAAAACTGAAAGATTTCCCTTTTGGACCTGTGTGTTTTTTTCTAGAGCTAAAATTTGTCTGGCTTTAAAATCCCAACTAACTTAAAATTTATTTTTAGTCCAGTAGAAATTTCTTTCTTTGGAAAGAGAGAGGTACCTAGCTTTTCAAAAGAGACAGACAGGGCTTATGTCTGGCTGTGAGAAGGATCCTACATACTGGATGTCTAAATCATGACATTTGTAAATACACTTTACTTACAAAAATGTTTTTATACTTAAAGGCTCCGCTGCTCCTACGTGGGGTGGTCTGTATATTGCAGAGTTCTGTAAACTTATATTAGAATATTCTTTCTACTGCCTGAGCCTGTATTTCACCAGTGGCCCCTGTCCGTAGGTCCGTGTGTGAGTATCCCTCTCCCTGATGTGCTTTGCCACCTGATGTTTTGCTCTGGACGCTCTCCTTCCCCTACACCCGTCTCACCTCCCTGGCAGGAGGCAGCGTGCAGGTGCTACTCGATGGGACATAGCTTGTTCCAGCTTTCCCGTGGTCTCAGCAGTCAGCTGTAGCCATAGACCACCTTGCTTATTCCTTCCCTTCAGGGAGTCTTCTACCTTGGATGTGCAGATGGAGAATGGTCCTTCTTCTCAGCCTGGTTTTCCAGGCTTCCTGCACACTTCCAACAAAAAGGCGGCCTTCTGCAGTCGTCCCCGCTGGCTCAGCTTGCAGTGGGGACATGACTGGGTTTGGGTATGAGCATATGTGGACATCTCTGTCAAATCAGAGAGGTTGCATGGCGCAGAGTTCACGCGGCCTGTGTGCCAGCTGCGGGAAGCAGACGACAGCCGATGCAGTGCAAGTGCCAGTTGGCCCTCGCAGATACCACGTATGAACGCAGCATTTTAAATCTGATTCTCGTCTCTCTGCTGCTAAACTCTGGCCTAAAATGTCTTCAGTTTCTTAAGCAAGCGCAGCCAATCTAGCCCTGCTAAGCCTCCTTAAGCAAGCAATGGTATTTTATAAACAATATATCTTGAGAAACAGTGATTACCCATACATCTTAATAACATGGCATGCATTGGAGCGTCTCCAGCAGCAGCTTACTCAGACTAAATATGACAAATAAATGTCAGGAGTGATGAAACCAGAGAGTAGCATGCCTGAGCTGAGGGATGCTCTCTGGGCCCATTAGGACGAGGGGCCAGGCAGGGTTCCCGGGCTCCAGCTCAGCACAATACTTCAGTATATACTCACCTTTAAGTATAAAGTGTTTTCTCTGCCAAAACAAAAGGGGACAATTCGTAGGTTTAAATCTCCTTGTGTGTGTGTATATAGGTGTTCCCACTTCCACAGAATGATGGGGGTGATTCTGGATAATCTGTATCCAGAACAGTCCTTTGCTGAAGGTAGTCATTAGTAAGCCAAAGCTCTGAGAGCAACCGTGTATACTTATCTGCCCTGTTTTTATATATAATTTGGCATTTAAAAGAAGACACAACCAGCTATGAAGAATAGAAATCATACCTGCAAAGGTGTGCTATGTGAATGTGCTGAAAGACTTCCACTTCAGTACAGAACATGAAACACAGCAAGTGAAATAATTACTGACAATTAGCGAGTCAGCAAAGGGAAGGTGTACTGTAGATAGCGTTGCCATTTATAATTATCCATTACAATCATTAACGACCTCTTTGAAAGGATTTCTGTTGTAAATCCCTCAAGAGAAGAATACCAAAGAGTTCCGTGTTGGTAACCCACTTACCTTCCTCTTTTGAGAGCACGTCTATGTAAACATCATGTGACAGCATTGGCACCTGCTTGCTGATTTATTATTTCAGTAAAAGTGTAGTTTCCTTCAGTTTGGAAGCCTACTTTGTTTAACATTCTTATAGATGTATTTTAACAATATGCTAGTCTTAGAGTTTCTCAGCTTTCTCCATTGGGCTGCCTCTTCTGCTCTCCACTTGGTCGCACCCTCAATCTGTCCTCAGGCACGGTGTTCCTTGTGTGGAGTCATCTTTGTTTTCTTGTTGACCTACAACAACTGATGTATTTTAATCTCCGAGTGGTTCACATTTTTCCTCAGCTTTTAGGGTGACTAATAATGAATGCAGTTGTCTTCTGCACCCACCCAGGACTGTTTCTGTAGAAAGGTTGAGTTGGTTAAAGTGCGTTTGTACAAATCTCTGTTAAAATTAAAACTGTCCTCATTGCTGAGAGAAAAAATCCAGGAGGTGGCTGGCTGGTCTCTGCAGGTAGAGATCGTGGCCTTTTGCCCTGATAGGGCACAGATGCTAAGTCCATTTCATCCCTCTGAAGCCAGAGCAATGAGGCCACAGCTGGGGCCCGTCCTGGTATGCTGCTTCAATCGTTTCAGTTCACAGCCATTTAGGGCTCCCACAGGCCATTGCTGGCGAGCCCCGCTCGCCGCTGACAGGCTGCAAATGCCTCGGTGTATCTGTTTTATTTCTGCAGCGCTGTTTGTATTTAGTGACGGTCAAAACTGTAACTGCCGGCCTGGTATGGCAGCAGTATGTGCCGGTTTTGTTTGCGTGAAAGCTCGGTGTCAGCTGGTCAGTCAGCGGCGTGGCCCTGAGGCTGCGGCGTGGTCTCGCTTGCTGGTTTTCAAGCTATTGGATAATAGAGGGTCAAGAACCAGGCCCTTGCCCGGAGGTGTTTGCTCACCTCTGCACTGTGTAGGACTTGCAGATCGATCTGCAAAAGAGCTTGTTGAAGCAGTCTGAAATGAACCTTGGAAGCAGACTAAAACTCTATTTGTGTGGAGAACTAGGAGGCCACTCCTGAGGCTCCCTACCCACCCTCCTTGTGTTTACACACAGCTCCGTGCATGCATGGCAGTTGCTTCCTCAGCCTTGGCTTGCAGCAACCTTTTAGAGATTATTCGTTTTTATAGATTACTCCTTGACTTCTCTGAAGATCAGCTTGGTAATCTGACAGCTGCTAGGTGTCTCAGCACTGCGAGGGGACAGCGTTTTGTTGTCAGTCATTTGGTTTTGGAGGCCGAGAGCTGTGAAACCACCCAGTGAGTGGGATTCATCTAAAATATCGTTAGCTGTACGCAGCAAGAAATAACCATATCTGTTGTGATACCAGTGTGTGGAGTACAGATGTCTTCATGTAACTTTTCTGGGGACATTTTTTAAGGGAAGAGTTGGTGCAAAAGGGGGATTGTTTTCCCTACCATTCACTCTCACAGCTATATAATTATATTTATTTAGGTAGGGCTTCATCCATGCTACACTAGATGTTTTATTTTCTGAGAATTTTATAGGGACATATTTTTAAAAATTATATTTCGGGCAAAGCTGTGATTTTTAACAAGAGCTGCACTTATTTTAAAAATATAAGAGTGAAGAAGTTAATTTCCCAGCATGTGGTGCCAAGATGTCTAGCATCTCTAGTGTGTTCTGACAAGCTAAAGGCGTATTTTTAGCCTGACTCTCTGCTATGCATGTTGTCGTAACGTGTTTGAGACCATTTTCTTTGTTTATAGATGAGGTATTGTCTGAAAACTTCTTGGACTACAAGAACCGTGGCGTCAATGGCTCTCACCGTGGTCAGATTATCTGGAAGATTGATGCCAGCTCTTACTTTGTGGAGCGTAAGTATTTTTCTAATCCTGCTACGGTATAATTCAGTCATGGCAGAAAGGTAACTGAACTTCTTAAGTTGTTCTTACGATGTTTTTATGCCCATTATGTCCTTTAGGAAAGGCTAAAAATGTTCTCAAAATCTTTGAATATATTGAGAGGAACTGAAACACTTTATGGTGTAGAAAACCACAATTTCTACAAGCAAATAAATTTTGTGGACATTGACTTACTTACATATTACTTTTTTATACAGTTATAAATAAGTGTTTAAATCCATTTGCTGTTATTTGGACTACATTGTTAGTAATAAGCTGCATTAACTTTAATATGTCATTGAGGAAAAGAGGAAGTCAGGCATAATCTCACTCCAGGAATATTCACGCTGACTTTTAATTTGAAAACCTCATGGTGCATCTGGCTTCCTCCACATTCAGGTGGAATCAGAGGTTAAAAGGATAGCGTTCTGATTATCATCTAGGCTGATAAAAGTATAACAATATGTAGTAGACAAGACAGAGGTCTGCAGCAGGGTACACCGATTTCAAATTAATTGATCCTCGTTATATTCAGATATTACTCAGGGCATCTGATGCAATTCAGTATAACTCTTTGCCACCCCCATAGCAATCAACATACAGAAACGCTGAATTTCCTTCTGCAAAGTACTATGTGCCTGGTACAGAAAGTTAACGATTCCAGGCTTGGCTGTCCCACCTCCCTGACCAAAGTGAACCTGACTGTTCAAGTCCTTCCTCTTTTCAAAGACTTAATGTGCTAGTGTGGATCGAGTTCATGGTTGTCTTTGGAGAGCAGAAATAGGGTACTCCGAAAGATGGGACTGAAATCTACAGCAAAACACCTGTGACGAAAGAGCTACATGTATCCTTAAGGAGGAGTTAAGCCTGAAGAAGCCTAGGATGCAACAATTTCAGTTTTTTAGTTGTACTGAACGTTTCCAATGATCTGGTCAAAATTCAAATATTTTGCAAAAGCATATATAAATTGCATGGCAGTCAGGCATATCTGTTATATTAGTCTCTTTAAGACTCTGAATTTGAGAGCAATCAAGGGAATCTTTGCTATAACCTAAATTTCACTTATGCGTGATTAGATTAATCTATGTCTTTGACTTTAAGTATCTGGTATCAGCAAGGATACTACACGCAGACATTTCGCAGATACTCAGTCCTAGAAACAGGTTCTCTCCTTGCAGGATGGGTCATTGCTGATGTACTTCCTAGTGTTAAGTTAACTTGAGAATTAAGGGAGCTACTGAAATGTCTGCAGGACATACAGGATGCTTATATCCTGTGTTTTGAAAAATAAATTTATAGGAAATTGTTTAATATACAAGAACACTGGTTTAATTGTCCTGGGTCTGGAGCAGAAATACATTATGGGATCTAACCTTTATATCAGACTATAATTTGCGACTGCTTCTTTGAGCTGTGTTTACTAATCCATGAGACTGATCATGTGTTCGTTTAGCTGTTAAAGTACGGGGAGGAGATGCAATATCCTAAAACTGGATTTTGAAGAGGCTTTAGTACCTCGGTTTATTGAGGAAGGGTGGAGGTGGGACTGGGCTGCCAGTAGCTTTCCTGCCTAATCCACAACAGAAAAGAAATAATGGGAGAAATCCTTAGGAGAAATCCTCTACAGGTGGGCCACATTTCATTAAGGGCCCAACTGCACAGTTAATTGTGTCAGCTTAATAAGTTGCCCTCATTAGCTGAGACACAGTCGCTGTTGTTAATTGATTGCGTGTACATTCTTCACTTGCCCTACTGTAAGAAAATGCCACTTAGCATAACCATCCTTCACCGATGCTTAAAACGAAGTCGTACTACGCTGTAGTTGGGCAGCCCACGCGTGAGGAGTTGCTGCCTCCTGGTAATTTGTTATGCTGCCGTCATCAGGTTGAGAATCTCAGCCCCGAGATCATGTACCAGTGCACTCATCAGGGACAAGTCATTGCCCTGTTCGGAGGTAAAGAGGGAGAAAATGAAGTAGGCAGTAGTAAATAACAGCACATACAGATACTCCTTGAGCCATTTGACTACTGAAACGGGCAGTTAAAGCAGTGAAAAATGTTGATGCATGTGGATTTTATATATCTAAATGCATATTGGAGGGTTCCTGCTCATTGCTGAGGCTTATATATGGAAGGACACAGCCTTACAGTTGATTAAATGTTATGTTAAAAACTGCAGTGTCTGAAAACCTCATGTGTTTTCTACCCAAAGAGGACAGTGGGAACGACCTTTTTTCAGACTTTTATTTCTTGGATGACGGTGACACCTTTTACGTTGCATAGCCCACGATATGGTGATGTTTGCAGGAATCAGAAAGATACTGGTCATCAAAATCAAACTCACCCAAGAAATCTATTTGCTTTTTCTTGCCATTCACTAAAGAACTGAGAGAACCTGGAGGACGAGGCAAGGGTATGCTCAGTGGTAGTGTGGTCTAAGAACTGCCATGTTGGTCCAAATTTAACCTGACATAGCTTCCTGTCTCCAAAAATGGCCAGTAGTGTAGACTGTAGGGTAAGTGTTAGTGAGTCTTCTGTCTGGAATATTCTTAGCTTCTCTTAATTTGTAGCTCAGGCACTTTGTGAGATGGGTGGTCTTTTTATTTAGTGGTTGTCAAGGCATAGAGTTGGTAGCTAAGACGTACTTATTGATTTCCAAGCTATCCTTGTTTTTCTGTGTTATACTTTCCAATCAATGGCAAGTTAAGGGGTCTTGCTGATTATAGCATTAATTGTCTATAAAACAGGGTAGCTCGCTTGCAAAGGCAGCCCTTAATTTCTGCTTTTGCTTTTCCAGTAACTATCTGTACCTTGGTATCTGCTCACCACATGAGTCAATACTGGCAATTTATCAACCGCACAGTGCTTCAGAAAACGTAATGGTATACACTGCAGCGTTTGGCCCACCGTTGATGGCAGGAGCCGTGGTAAAGGGGAAATCACAGTATGGCTAAATAAAGAATCAGCCTTACATAGAGAACTTGAAGTTCCCAAGAACCTCAGGCACCCCATACAGACTGGTTTGGTTCCTGTTCTTGAAACAAGTAAAGGTTTAACATGTTTTGGTGGTGCTATTGTGTGAGGTAAAACAGCCTTATTATCAGGGGACCATGGGGATAATCCTGTCCAACCTCACAAGTTTTTCTTTTGCCAATGGTTAGGACTTAGGACTCCCCATGAAGTGTTTTTGGTACCACATTTAAAGAAATTACTCTTATTCTGTGACCTGCCAGACACTTGACATAAAGAACTTTAAAAGATATTTTTGGATTTTTTTTTTTTTTTGTTGTTTTTTTTTTGTTAAAGCTATTGACGAGGGAACTTGAAAAATCCAAGGTATTAAAGACTGGTTGATTTGCAACAGTGAAATTCCCATTAATATGAAAAAAGCAATAGGAATGAGGTCATAAATAGAGGGTTATTATTCATTTTCTATATTTTCAATCTGAAAGCATATATAATGTGTTTGGGAATATTTTGTTCAAAAGCCTTCATGTTCCCCAATTAGTTATCCTTACTTTTTGGCATTTTTAAAAATTAACAAGCAAATCAAATATGACACTCTGTGCAACCTGTAGTCATTATACATAAACCCACTATTTAGGTACTTAACAGCATGCTGCCATCTAATCACTGTAGATAGTAATTTGCATGCAATGGCCGGGAATAGGAGTGTGTAAAGCCAAAAGTGGCTGGAAGTTATTTTCATCACGGTGGCAGATTATCACGGCAGAAGTCTTCTATTGGAGGCAGTTGAAGTGACAATTACTGGCAAAACCCATCAACCTGGAGCGCCACACTAGGCAAAAATTGTCCTCATGCTGCCACTGTGGACAGAAGAAACTAGCAGTGCTGTGAGGTTGGTAGAAGTACATCAGGAGTGGAGGACACAAAGGAAAGCATGGCAAGAAATAGAAAGCATTTTTTGTTAACTGCACTTCTTGTGCTTGTATAAAACCAAAATCCTGCGTTTTTGGCTACATCTCTGTTGTCTAAGCTATACTTCATAGTATTCTCAGTGGATTGCCCAGTCTGTGTCATTAAAAGCTACTTTTTCAGGTATATTTAAAATCTCACCATGTTGCGAAAATGTTATTTGTATGGTAGGTCATTGACAATACAAACCAGTTTTTTCTCTTTTTGGAACATGCTGTGAAGTTTTGGGGATACTTGAGCAAAATACCATGTTGTTTTTGAATTTTCTGATAGCCTGGTTTAAGACCAAATAAAGAGCACTATTGATTTTCAAACCAAAGATAATTTCTTAACGGGTACCCATACAGCAGTTTCACATACCACAGACGTTTCAAGTTTGTGTTTGATTTAGCGATCTACTTTTTCACCTTGGAAAGAACTAACGTCTTTCCCAGAGAAGCGTATGCCTTTCCATTTTGCATATCACAAACTTGCAACATAATGCTGCCAGACAGGTAATTGGTGTGAGCCAGAGAGGGAATTGCTTCCAAATTACAGCATGAACACTGTCAGAACACAACTCCTCTTCTATTAATACCCAGAAAACAACAAACCTTTACAGCTGCAGAGGAAACATTACACTACGGCCAGTTTTGTGTTTCTGCAAAAGTCTAGCAATTTGGGGTTTTGTGACAGGCAGTGATAAATGGTAACCATCCACTGTAACCATGAAACGGTTGGGGTTTGGGGAGAGGAAGGAGGAGGGAAGAGAGCCTACGTGCCACTAGGGATGTATGCCTTTGGAGGGTAATATTCTTAAAATGATGAGAAAACTTTTCACGCTATTCAGAATAGCACTGAAGCTAGCAAAATACCTGGGACCTCTGTTAATCTGCCGGCCTTTCTGTAGATTGTTTTGCTACCTGGCAACTAAGAAAACCATTTCCAAGTGTAACCAGTCATCTGTGTGGCACTTTTATGCAGAAGCTTATGCAGCAGTTTGTTTAAATTTGTTGCTGTTGGTGTTACTGCGTGTTTATTAATAGCAAAGATGGATGACAGGCCTTGCGGAGAGCAGAAATTATAGTTATTTCTATTGACTAGCAAGGAAATAATGGTAAAAAAATGTGTGCAACTGAAGTCAGGTCTGAGAGATCCTGGTACATCTGCAGATAGAATGCGTATGGTCTAGGTCATGGTCAATGTCATATATATGTGCCTGTATGGAATGCATCCATAAATGTCCCTAAAACTGATAGACAATCAGCTCTTTCATCTGGGGCTCTGTAGAAAATACAGCTTTTTACATTGCTTTAGGAAGCCAACATAAAGGCCATTTTGAAAGTATGAATAATTGAAGGATGTTGTAGCCTCAGTGTTTCCAAATAAATGAGGCACAGTCATATCAACAAAAGCTTTAATGAAGCTGGAGTGCTTGCAAATTTTTCCTTTTTCTGGAGAGGCTGTTGACAAGTCCAGCCCACTAAATTTTCTGTCTCCATTTTCCCCAGTGTGTCTCAAATTATATATGCTTCACTTTATGAAAGAGTGCATGAGGGAAGAAAATAGAGATAAGGCTGTTGAAGTCCATCCTGGTATATCATTGAGCAAATTGGAATCACTGAATCACAAAGGTTGGAAAAGACCTATAAGATCATCCAGCCCAACCACCAGTCCAACACTACTGTGCCCGGTCAACCATGTCCTCAAGTGCCACATCTAAACGTTCCTTGATCACCTCCAGGGATGGTGACTCCACCACTTCCCTTGGAAGCTGCATGACTTTAACCTTCACGAGTCCACAGATGGTAAAAACTGGAGCAGCACAGGAGCATCTTCAACAGCATGAAGACTGTTTAGCAGAAAAGTGTCAGAGAAAAAAATGGATATGAAGCAACAAGGGAGACATGCCCCAAAAGGTGCATCTACTACTTGGATCCTTTGACCAGCCCTTCAATCTTTGTTGCATTTCTTGTTAGCTTTTTTCAAAAAACAAAACCTTTTTTGGTTTTCGTGTTTTTTTTCCTCTTACAAAACCTTTCTGTGTCAGGATTGTGGAGAGCAACCTATCGTAAATGGAAACATAGGTCATTCCACACAAGACATTAAACAGCTATTTCTCAGCTTCCCGCATGGTTGTGCTGTGGTAGCTTAACCATGAGACTTGTCTGTGAATCAGATTTTTCACTGTCTTTCTTTCCCTTTCCACAACTTGTTTTGACACTTGGACATATTTTGTTTGCACTATGGAGATCGGGCAGTTTGTTTACTCATTCCCACGCAGGGATGCAGGTGCTTGTAGCATGCATGCTTGGTGATGCCGTGCTGGGACAACCTGGCTCCTCCCCACACTACCTGCTCTCTGCTTTTCATGGCAGTGCTTAAAGAAATTACAAAGTCTCTGCTTGCACAAAGCTCAGATTGAAGTGAGAGCTCTGATAGGTTGGTAATAGGAGTTTCACAAAGTGCTCTCATGGAGAACTGGAAAGCTTTGAATGAGAAATAATGCTTGGCTGTAGGCAGGCTGAAGTCAGAGCAAGTCTTTGTTCACTAAGCCATAGTTCCAAGTCACAGGAACCACAGCTTACCTGGTCTTGTCTCAGCTACTTAACCCTAAACATGCATTGACATAGTATCGATGCTTCAGAGACTAGATATGGTTTCATTCCCAAGGCAGTGGTCAAGAAGTGCGGTAACTGGGACCTGGTTTGGACACACGGGCCTGTTCTTGTTTAACTTTTGTATTTTTATTAGTTGCTTTTTATTACAGTAGCATCTCACGTGAAGAATAGATCTTTTCTATCTACTAAGGTAGATTCTGCCCTGAAGAGGCAAGGCCAGATGTAGAAGTTCAATGCAAATGTTTGAGAGCCAGGCTTCAAAGCTGAGAGAGAAGATAAATTAAAAGGTGAGAGGTGGAAACAGAGGGCATAAAGAAGTGACTTGCCAATGCATGGGTACAACTGCAGATAAGACTTCGGTTTCCAGACTCCCTGCTTAGTCTTTCATCTGGTAATTTTAGGTCACCTCTGGTCTGTTTGCCATCCGAACTATTGGGAAATATGTAAAAATTTTATCCTGAAAATAAATGGTCCCTGCTGCGTGATACGTTCCTCTTCTGTACGTTAAGGAAGAGAGTTCCTGAAAGCTCTTCCACTGGAAAGAGGGGGAGAGGTTTTCTAGGGCTTTTATGGTTTATCAAAGTTGGAATGAGCCTCAAAAATACGGTAATGAAGGAACCAGGATTTTTCCTCTCTTCTGTTCCATTTTTTTTATTTTTAAGCCAGCTGTGGGCCTGCTGGATCTGCTTGTTGTTTGCTTTCCCAGATGTTGTTAGGTCAAGGGACAGCAGTAACTTTCGTTGCAATCCAGCAGCCCGACTCTTGCCTGGCTGACCTGGGAAAGACAGATTTGTGGAATAATCTTGGTGGCTGAAGATAAGACTGACACAATGGCTTCCAGCCTTGTTATCCCCTGGCAGCTAGGCTTGTCTCACATATGGAGGCAGAAGGGCACTGTTGTGCCAGTGCTGCTGGGTGACCCCTTGTTCTGGACACACAGACTGTAGGGTCAACCCCTGCTTTGCCTGTCGTCGTCTGTCCCAGTGCGGTCTGGTGAGAGTACCTGGCCTCCAAGTAGGATGTAAACTGGTGCTAAAGGGGCACCAGATGTGCCTCCTGTTGCAACATGCAACACCATGTGATTTTGTATCCTAGGAATCAGATGCTTGACAGCAAGGGGGGAAAATAAATCACCGCCCTTTTGTGTTCTTCATTTCTCACATTGCTGTCTTCATCCCCATTCTCATATTTTCTTGCATACGCCTGTTTGGTCCCTAATTTAACTAACTCTCTTAACTTGGAAGATTTGGGAGGACGCAGAAAATTGTGACTGTATTTTGGGGGACACTGGCCTTATTTCAGGCTCGTTTGATCTATAGACAAGGGGAAGGTTGGCAAAGAGTTTGCTCTTCCCAAGCACGAGCTTGTTGCTTAACACTCTTGACAAGAAACAGGTACGGGCTGGGGAGCAGCCACTGGTGCTGCCACTGCCAGGAGGTTGAAAATAAGCTTTTGTGGTCCTTACAGCAGTTTCTGCTTTTATCTGTCAGGAACTAGGAATTTGTGGCTTTCCATGACTCCAGCATTAAAATTTGTGGGCAGCTATTATTTCTGATCTGGTCTGCACCACTCCCTCTTCTCCAGATCGCACTGAAGATATTGGGTAGGGCCTACACTCTTCAGCCTTCTGGAGTCCTTTGTTGATGGTGGTGTTCCCTGGGATGGAGTAATTTAAGTAAAAGCCATCAGAGCACCTGGCAGTGTGCCTGGGGGACTGGTACATCTTCACTTTGGGTCTGGAGGAATCGAACTGTAGGTGCTAAAGCCTGAAAATATGGGTTCACATACATTTGCTTTGCTCTTCCACTCATGTCAGCACTATCCTCAGACACGTTGTACTTGCTTTAGATTCAGAACTCCTGCGCATGCGACGTGTTTTCCGCTCTAGCTTTGGTGTCACTCGTCATGCCATAGCGCATATCATGCACTTGAGGAAATGGAGAGATGCCCAAAATCCAGCAGTGTGGGTAGCAGCTGTATTTTTCTCATCTAACTTAGCATTTGGTAAATGCATGAACAGACCTATTGTTTTGCTGCTTTGAACTTCAAATGTCACTGTTCTGCATGAGTGCTGAAGACACATAATTAATTTTAATGGATCAGTATAACTTAGATAATCTTGTTTTGTGATTAACAATCTTTCTGCTGTTGACAGTAAGATATTAGTTAGTCCTTGATGCTGTTAAATGCTCCTGGAAAGTTTGTTTTGGATGATGCTGTCTAGGAATTTGCTGGAATTGCTCTGGAAGAAGGATTCCCTCTCCTTGCTCCTTTATACAGGGGCACTGAGGTTCTCCCCTTGGATACTTCCATTGGGCATGTTTCTGAAGCTGCTGCAAACCAAGTTAGTCCCTACTGAGTTCAGTAAGAATTGCTTGCATGCAGCCCTGTGTGCCATCGTTCCCAACACCTCTCATGTGCAACCAGGTACAGAGAGCCCAGGTGTAGACTTCGGCCCAAGTGGTTTTAGCGTTGTAGGAAAACAGAAGACAAATGCAGTGGAAATGGGAAGCAGCTGTAATTGAAAGGGTATCCGCACATGCATCAGAAGGTCATATTTACTTCAAAAGAGTGGTAAAGTACTGAACCTTGTTTCAGTTATTGTATAAGTACCAAAAAAGAGGTACTTATTCAGGTTTTTATGATTAAGGATATAAGTGTATATGTATCTCAGAGATGCAAAATTATTCAGGAGATAGGGAGGCTATCTTGTCAGTGTCAGATCTTGGCACCATCAAACTTGAACATTCCTCACGGTGAAGGGGGTAGGGTCCCCAAGGACAGGGGTCTCTGAGGAAAGGCTGAGTTACATAAAGGGCTTGCCTGACAGCGCAAACTCCGCAGGCGGTTTATTGACCAAGCCCATCGCTAGTTGAAAGGTCCTAAAGAATAAATCAGTGTCCATAATCCAGCATTTCTAATTTGGGAGAATTTTATGGATTTTTTGGTAATCCTGTTAAAGCATACCATGAAAGTAATTAATCAAAACAGAAGTCAGAGCATATGTATTAAAGACAATAATTTTTCTTAGTTTATGAAGGCAGTGAGTTTGCTTCACATCTAAAAGAAAGGCTCTTTTA
The DNA here is from genome assembly GCF_000690775.1 of Eurypyga helias. Taxonomy (NCBI): domain Eukaryota; kingdom Metazoa; phylum Chordata; class Aves; order Eurypygiformes; family Eurypygidae; genus Eurypyga; species Eurypyga helias. Next base: position 50,414 of record NW_010257119.1, read on the forward strand.
TACCTCTCTGCAGTAGTGAAGCATCTGAAGGGCTGCTCTTAGATGACCAACATGGCACGGGAAAAGAGGGAATAAATCAGTGTAAAGGGGTATAAATCCCTTCACGTAATACAGAAATTTAGGACTGCCAGGTGTCCAGAACACCATTTATATCCAGAATAGACTTACTCAGAGTGGGAGGTCAGCAGGGATGAATTACTGTCTCCCTGAGGGGTTCAAACCCTTTGGCTAGCAGAACCATCTTTTTCCAAGGTCTTTGATATCGGTAACAGGACGTGAGAGCCTCAGACATGCCTTATACTTCCAAGCTCTTCTCCAACCCTTTCAATCCTTCAAATTTTCGCTTTACTCCATTAGTAGCAGGTATAATTTCTTCCCATTTCTCAGTGCTAATAGTTTTTTATAAATAAAAATCCTCAACCTTGAAATAGATACTTTTGCTGTAATTGTTTATTAATTAAATTTCCCTAATGGTGCTTCTTGCCTTCCCCTTTCATTAAATTATCTATGCTAATTTCATTATACTTTCTTCATTTAAATGTTGTCCTGCCTGTGGACTTTTTCCAAGTTTCCTTTACCAAAAGCAGTTGCTGCAGTGAGATGTCTAAGAATAGAAAGCAGAGTTTTTCTGCCTTTTCCTTGGCAGCAGAGCCCGTGTGCCTGGCAGGTAGGTAGCAGGGTGGTGGGGAGGTGATGTGTTCACTTACCTGGAGTGAGCTGTCACAGCTCACCTGTGGCTCTAGACTCAGTCCTGAGAGTAAGAGCTACAGGTTTTGATGGCTTCTCACTCAGGAACATTTTAAGACAGCTTTCCATTATTAGACTGCATAAACTGATAATCTTTCTTCCTCCTACTGGCCCCTTTGCACTATAAGAAAGATACAAATGAGATGGTTCAATAATATTGGGTTGTCTGGTCCAGCTGCTGGCTCCAGGCCCGTCTGGTTAGAGCAGGTTGTTCTAGACCCTGTCTAGTCAAGTTTTGACTCTCTTCAAGCATGGAGATTCCTTGTGGGCAACCTGTCCCAGTGTTTCACTGACCTCATTAGGATTTTTCTTTCCATACATCTAATCAGGGGAAAAAAAAAAAAGGTAATGTAACCTAAATGTAAATGTGTCTTAGGCCTCAAACATGAAAGTGGAACAAGTCTTATTTAATTTTCAAAGATGACCTTTCTCTGGGCCTCTCACTTTTATTTTTTTCCCAATCCATTTCTTTTGCATGGCTGGGATACCTTACAAGTTCAATAATAATTTCCATTCATTGGAAGATCCAAAAAGGAAATGATAAAAATAACTTTTTTTACAATATCAGGGGGAAAATAACTGTTATCAATAAAAAGCAGAAAGATACCAGGAATGAATTTTTTAAAAGACAATCACTTACACCATGAGAAACAAAATCGATTTTGAGTATGAAGTGCATTGCTGCTAGGTTGCAAGCATGAGGGGTAGCTGGAGTTGGAAATAAGATGAGCAACGTGTGTGTATCAGAATTTAAGCTGTGGTGGTTGTAATTTGCCAGCAGTGTTTCCCCAGATGGAGACTTCTGAGTGGCAAAACCCAGCAGAGTGTGGAAACACAAGAAGGGAAAAGCACTTGGAATAAAGGTGTAATCTTTTTGGGGCAGAGGAGCAGCAGGGAGCTTTCCCAGGCAGCTGGTGGGTAAGGTCTCTTGGCTTCCGAGGGTCCCTCTGAGCTCTGCAGGTAGGTCCTGGGAAGGGAAGCACCTTTTGGTGCATCCCACATCTCCTGGACACCCCACTCCTCCTACCTCTCATTTCAGAAATTAATCTACACACAGAAAAGTGTCAACACTGCTGTTGTCTAACATGGGCATTACAGGTATCTGCCTGCAGCTCTGCTTCTCCTTTTCTACTCCGTTACAATAAACCTACAGTTGGAACACATCAAGGTCTATCAGGGGCTTGTAGAAATTTCAGTGTCTCAGCTTGTCATCCTACTGACTTGCTGTTTATCCAAGCTGCTGAGCAGCACTTCCTGAAGGTAAAATCACTTTATAACCTGGCAACTCTGGGTTACTCCAGAGGTACATTGGGAACCCACGCAAACTGACGTGTCATTAACCTCCACGGCTTGTCAAGCATCACTTGAACAGCAGATTTACCACACCAAAACCAATGTGCCTACAGCCTTTTAGATTACTCTGCTTAATTAAGGATATATTTCTTTTAAGCAGAATATGAGTGCCTTATTAAGATTTTGCTTTTGCCTTTACAACCAGGGATTGTCCTTAGCTTCTCAGGTGTAGTAGCTAATGTTTATTTCTGCCTTTTGAATCTCTACGAGGTACGTTTTTTTCCTATTGACAAAGGTGTTTGCCTGAGGTGGAATGAGCCAGCCCTGCTCAGAAAACACTAGCTGTGTTTTGGGGGCTTTGCGTTTGTTGAGGTTTTTGTTTGCTTTTGCTGTTTTGGGGGGGTTGGGTGTATTTTTTTGAGGCAGAGCTGGGTTGTCACTGTGGCATCTTGTGGTCATGAGGAGTGATGGAACTATTTCCTTCCCTCTGCCTGCCTAGGATTTCTTGATTTACATGTAAGTGATGTTCTCTAATTAGGATGCCTCTAGGTTCAGGCTTTCAAATGTTTTCCTGTTTACAGGATATTATGGTAAGCTTTGTGAGCTGCCTGTGAGGAATATTAAATCTACGTAGCTAATAGATTCACCATTCTTCTTTCCCTTTCTGAACTGTACCACGTCTGTGCATGGCACGTCACAAAAAAGGGCAATTTCGGTACCAGTATACTTTGACTTTATGCCTTCTCCTTTTCCCTGACTCCTCCTTAGATTTCAGAGCACCCATCATGTACCTTTTTTGTATTAAAGTGAACATCTAAAAGAAAAAGCATATGATGACATTTTGGGTTGCAGAGGCTCAGTTCAGTGACAGCCAAGGCAGTGTCACCTGTGGTGTTTAAGACGATGCTACCTCAGTTCGTTGTCTGTGTTGGCTCTCTGCCAGAAGCCATCTCTGACCACCACATCATTTTTGGACTGACCATTTGATTACTGGCCATGTAATCAGTTGTAATTACTGGATTGCTTGCTCCAATTCTGGTACTTTCCGTAATTCCCAGGTGCTATTCCTAAAGGCCTCAGTGTCTTACTAGGCTAGCTGATGTAAGCAAGCATTTGGGGCTGGATCAGCACATGTTATCTAGGGCCTTCAGATGTGTGAGGTTCAGTTGTGGGACCTTAACAGAAAGCCTCTAATTTGTGGGGGTTTTTTATCACGTTCTGGTGCAGAGGGAATTTTCATGTGGGTTCATGTTGCTTTCCATTTGTATTTCTCTTGAGTTTTGAGGGGGAGGGGGAAATGAAACTTAGCCAGGAGAAATCTCAGCTGCAGCTATGTTGTTTTCCCTGACCGGAGAGTAGATGGCAATTGAGCAGATCAACCAAGTTCCCTGTGATTTCTACCATACAAAGGCAGAGGATTCATAGGCAGAATCAATTCAAACTAAAAGCCTAGTTTGCCCTGTGTTGCCACTGGAAGAGTCTTAGGAAGGCCATAAATTGAATGAGAAGGCACTTGCTCTTGCAGAGCAGCTCTGTGGACAGCAGGACAGCTGAACTGCTCCAGAACTCAAGAGATTGAAATCCTGTCCCTGCTGCAATCCAGGGAACTAGCTGTTAATTTCAACACGATAAGGATTCCCCTCAAGAGTGTCAGGATTTGCTGTTTTAAAATTATTAACTGTCTCCCTGGTATATATTCATAGGAAAGCATGGAAATGTGATATAATTCCCTTTTTCTCTTTGCACTTTTGCAAGAAGAATAAGTAACTAAATAAACTGCTTCTGGGATTAAATTTTTGATGGTGGTTTAGAGCCAGTACATGGATGTTTTGTGACGGAGCTGTGAAACCACGAAAACTGGGTTAATAATGAACCCCCGACACAGCCTTAACAGTAGCGCTGCTAGCAGGCACCTCTAATTACTGCTTCTCTACGAAGTGTGCTGAGCTTCTACAATGGATTAAAAAAATCTCATATTGCTCCTTCTTCTGTTAGAAAATGACTCAGTGGAAACCTTTTAAATATATCTAATACGTGCAAAGATAAAGTTTCTGCCTCTGAACCAGCCCATTTAGGTTTTGTGCAGTTTGGAAAAAATAGAATCTGGTTTTGCTTTAGCAGATCTATTTCTTTTTCTATATTTTACAGATTTGTTGCATTTGAGAGGCAGTGAAATGCTAATTAATACTTCTGTGACATGCCTAAATGCTTTAGCTGACCTACGCACGTAGCGTGATGCGGCATGTAAACGCAGTTGGTCGTGCATTTAGCCTACTGTTTTCTTTACCGGGCTGTTTTCAAACAGGAGGAGCTTTAGAAATATTTTGGAGAAGGGCAGCAGGACTGAGTGGCACGTGGATGTGAAAGGAACAGATAACAATTAAGGAGACTGTTTCTTTTGGAAGGAAGATGAGAAGAGGTAGGTGTGGTCTCTGCCTTCTGAAATCAGTGGGAGCTTTTCTGTTGGCTTTAACGAGGTGAATCAGACATTTTGACAGGTAGTATGAAAGAGGCATGTAGTTCAGATGTTGGAAAGTATTTAACAGGATAAATTAAGCACAAGGTTTGTAACAGTCTTTGTTGCAGTGTGGACCTAATGTTACGTAGTCCTTCAAAACACCTTCGCTTAGCAGCCGTGGCGTGTCAGGGCTGACAAAAAGATTCCGACACACTGGCAGCTGACTCAGAGTAGTGTCTGCCAGACCTCTCTGAGGTGCTGACAGTGACTTTATGGTAGGTGTATTCTCCAAGACAGCAAGGAGGTGGAAAAATGAACCACAAAAACTATAAACCAACAATAGTAGAAATACATTTACTTCTTTTGGTGTGTCAGAGTGGCACTGAGCAGTCGAATGTCCATGACAGCGTTATACGTACAGGTGGACAAAGCACAGGCACATATGCTTTCTTTGACAGACCAACTTGACATGGTAAAAATACACATCTCACCGTGGCCTTTTGCTAGAAGGTGAACTTGTGTATCCTCAGAACCTATTTGAGTCTTCAGAGCTGGAATACAAGTGTGCTGTTCAAGGATCTGTATTTGAAAAACAAGATGCTAGGTGTTTTGTGTTCATGAACTAGGGCAGGTCTGCTTAGTTTATGTGAGGTAATGTCAGTTCCCAGCAGGTGAGAGTTCAAGTGTTTGGTTTTCAGACTAGAAATGCCCAGAAGTAACAGAGAAGAGGGGCGGGGTGGAGGAAGGGAACAACCCAACCCTGCAAAAACCCATCCTGGCCTCATCATCTCTTCTCTTAGAATGGAAAACTCAAATCAGTAGGACAGCTTGTTCCTGAGTGGTGGTCGCAAAGCTTTGTTCATGGCTCTGTTCAATGCCTTTTCTTTTTCAGCTCTCAACACTGCCAAAAGAGACATGTTTACTAGTGATGGTTAATACGAAAGATATTTGCAAAAAAACCCAAACCCCATGTTTACTGTATTTTTAATACACTTTTTTACACATGTGACATTCTTAATCCTTGATTTTGAGGACTTTTGGAAAAAAGCCTTTGAGGACCCAGTTTCCCAGCTGACACACTGAAGAACATTTGCACCAGAATAAACTGCTGTACTCAACATGTGGAGCACGTACTCTTAATATGTAATGTGCATTAACATTCCACGAGAAAGGAAAGCCATCCAATACTAAGAGACCTTACCAGAGTGAGGTTTTTCAAACCCCACTTCCTTCCAGAGTGGACCAGGCCCTTCCCTCTATATGTTGGCTTATAGGCACCTACAACCAGTCAGTTAGACCAGTAACTTTCAGTCTCACTTTCCATTCTTTCCTTCTTCCTTTGTGATTGCTGGGCAAGGTGCCAAATACAGGGCTTGACTGTATGCTGTGCTCTCTCAGTGGGATTTATAGTACTGGGAGCCACAGGGCTACAGCCCAGGAATTTTTTTAAAGTACAAACCTGTCTGTGATTTAAGGGAAAATAGGTGCAGGGGACAAGTGAACAAACAAATGCTTTGAAAGAAATTTGGAATGTACTTTCCAATTTTGCTGTGACCTGACTGATCGCAGCTTAAGTAATAAGCAGAGCTAAATCCTGTGATGACCCGCTCAATCCCATCCCTTCAGGTCAGTAGAGAAGCGTGTGCGTGGTGCCTTACCTGTACAGAGGCAGATACACTTGTTGGGAATTTAACTGTTACTGAGCTGCTGTGCTCCCAGATGCTGAACACTTTGGCAGGGCCCGTACTGGATGTCATTGAGAGCGCTGCCTTGCAGAAGTCGGTGCTTTTCTCCTGTGACTCAAGAACAGCCACGTTTCCTTTTTTCAGTGTTGCCTCATACAGGGTAACAAAGGTTGAGAATCTCTTGCTTGGGGCTATAGGAGACATGAATGTGAGTGCCAAGATTAGGATTGTGTTGTATTTTTATGTATATACCTGGCAAATTAGAGGAAAAATATGTATCATACATACCTCAGTATAAATTTGCAATAGGACATGTTACAAATGTGAGGTGATTTGAAGGGAATTTATTCTGGAATCATCTTTTCTCCACTGCTGCTTCCTAGTTTTTTCAGATGCCCTTTACCTCTGCTTTTGATTTTGTCTAGGTTTTCTGCAAGCTTATTTCTGAAAGTGTTTTAAAAATAGTCTAGGTTATCTGCAGTCTGGACCGTATAGCCTTCCCACCGTGGTGTCACGTAACAGCTGTTACACCTTGCTCAGCCAGTTGCTGATTTACATTAGGGTTTCCTTTCCACAGCACAGTGAATCCCGTGGGAGTTAAGTGGGCTGTGGTTGGAAACCTTCGCCTTTAATGTGAACAAAGAATGTTCGCTGTCCGTCACCTGTGTGTGACTGCAGCAATTTCAGCGTGGCTGGCCTTGAGCAAGGTGAGAGTTACTGCTGTCAGGACAGTAGCTCTGAAGGCTGGTAAATGCCAGCCCCAGACGATGAAGCGAACGTCTGCGGTTTGCACCGTGGGTCCCACGGTGAAGGGCAAAGTCAGAGAAGATGCGCCAGCCGTCTGGCAGGCACGTTCAGGTGACAGATGTACTAGCATCTGTGTAGTTTTATGATCAATAGGAAATAGCAGTGACTTGAAGACCATTTTTTACAGTCTCCCAATGTACATCTTGATATATTTTGCTAGAAAATACACCTTCCTTGCTCTGCAGTTTCTTGTCCAGTCTGCCTATGATTCTTTGTCCACTTGCTTAAATATACTATTTCCATTCCTTGTTATTTGTACAATCACAGAATGGTCTGAGGCTTTCTTTGTAGCCTCTCCAGCTGTCCATGGGTCCTCCAGTCTTGACAATGGCTGCACGGATGTGGTTTGTGACTTCCTCTGAGGCTTTCGTTGTGCTTTCATACAAGAACTCTCAAAGGATCAAAGTGGATCCAGGAATCAGTTTGCCAAAGATCTCAATTTCCACTCCACCATTACCATGCTGTGACTGTCTTTTGCCACCAGTAGAGTTGCAGTACCAAAACAAAGCTGCAATTGTCCTAATTTTCTCCTCACAAAGTGTAGATCTGTTAGGTGCCTTGCAAATAAGACCAAATAATGCTGAGGTGAAGGGAGAGGTGCATGACTTTGCTTAGTTTGCTCCCTTGTATGTTTGCCTTGCTGTTAAGGCCACTGCCCAGAACACTGGCCTTCATTTTGTTCTTCCAGTTTTCGCAAATAGTTCTCTTCCAAAATTGTCTGCAAATGGTTTTGCTCTGTGGTAGAGCCAGGAAAGTGAAGAGTTCAAAACGTTGTGCTTGCCATTGCAATCCTGGTATGTGTAACCTATTACCACCAGTACTGCAATATCTCCTCTTACTATTCTCTGTGCCTGGACCCAGTAACAGCTTCTGAGATAGTGACAATGATTGGGAGCTCTTGCTTCAGTCTAAACTAGTATTTTTTTGTCATCTTTTGCTAATATTAGGGTGTTCGTACTATGACAGTGATGAACGGTCTTTGTTGTATGATAACATTATGTGTAATTTTCTTAATCATTCAAAATTAGTTTTTTAATTTTATGATTAGAAATAGCAGCAACAAACAATAATGTGCTTAGTGTAGTGGGTAACAGAATCAATTTGAGCACTAGGAAGCTTCTTTTACAAGCATTTTGAATTTTCATTCAGCCATCCTCTCCAGTTGACCATTTCTTGCTTCGTTGCCATGGAAATATTAGGCTAAAAATATCTTCAGATATGCAGCAGAGACAAGGACTGTGTGCACACTGATTCTGATGTGTGATAAATGTATTAAAAAATAAAAGCAGCCCTGATAATGGTATTGTGAGTAACAGTGCTGAGCTCTTGGCTTCTCTCTTACATCCAAGTGCAAAAAATTTTTTCTTGGTAATATTCACGTCTTGTTGCCCAAGGCCTTAATTGCAAAACTCTTTGTGTACTGTGTGGCACACGCTTGACTGACTGTAATAGCTTCCGATCAGAGGGAACGCTGTGAGTTTTAATATTGCATGGTCTGGCTGCTAAAGACAAAAGAGCTGTTGTTGTAAAGCATTCTTATAGTGACTGAAGAGAGCTCAGCACTTAGCACTTGGAAATGTGAATAGGTAGGGCTTCTGGCTCGGAGAGTAGGCAGAGTAACAAGAGAAAGGGCCTTGTAAGAGCAGCTGTGAGGACGGTGCTGTCCATGGTGGCTTGCTTTTGGCACCAACGTCTTCAAAGGGGACTTTCTTGGGGAAAAAAGGAAAGACTGGCTCAAGGGAATGTTCTGCTTCTTAACATGAAATCTGGTTATGCTTATCAGACCTGTGATTAAAGTCTGGTTCAAGAATCATAGAATCATAGA
>NW_010257120.1:0-43249 GCF_000690775.1 Eurypyga helias
GTCACCCAACCAGGAAGACCAAACAGATGAGGCCTATAGGCAGATAGGTGCAGCCTTATATTCACAAGCAATGGTCCTCACAGGAGAGTTCAACCAACACAATATCTGTTGGAGAGACAACACGGCAGGGCATACGCAATCCACAAGGTTCCTGGAATGCGTTGATGATAACATCCTTCTTCAAGTGATGGAGGAGAGCTGTTATTCTAGACCTTGTTCTCATCAATAAGGAGAAGCTTGTGGGGAATGTAGTGAGCAAATGGATGTGTGGTGCTTGGTGGCAAATTCCGGTTAAGTCATGGCTAATTCCACTCAGCACAAGTCCTTGGGCCTGGCCATCCACCCAGTTTTTACCCAGCAAAGAGTACGCCCTTGTAAGCCACAATCGGCTAGTTTATCCAGGAGAATGCTGTGGGAAATCGTGCCAAAGTATTTACTAAAGTCTAGGTAGAAACTATCCACAATTTTTTCATCATCCACTAAGTGGGTGATCTTGTCATAAAAGGAGATGAGGTCAGTCAAACAGTTCCTGCCTTTCATAAACCCATACTGACAGGGTCTGATCACCTGGTTGTCCTGTACGTGTTGTGTGATGGCACTCACGATGATCTGCTCCGTAACCTTCCCCAGCACTGAGGTCAGACTGACAGGCCTGTAGTTCTCTGGATTCTTTTTCCAGACCTTCTTGTAAATGGGCATTATATTTGCTAGCTTCCAGTCAACTGGGACCTCCCTGGTTAGCCAGGACTAAAAATCGATGGAAGGTGTCTGGGTGAGCATTTCTGCCAGCTCCCTCAGTACCCTTGGGTGGGTCCCATCTGGCCCTATAGACCTGTGTGTGTCTAAATATTTTTAGGGTCTTAATTTAAGAATTGCTGCAGCTAGCTTCAAACACTTATTTTTCCAGGACAAACATATGATATAAAGATGAGAAAACATTATTAGTAAAAGTTTTAGTTGTAAAAGTATATATTTACACTCAGAATTGTTACCAGTGGAAGATAAGTTATCTAGGCTCTTAAAAGCATATTCATGTGCCTGTATTATGCAGCCTTTGTTATGTTTGAGGCTGTCATGCTACTCTTCCCTGAAGTTGCTTCCTATTACATAAAATAAAGTTGTTTTTCCACCACAAGTTTTTTTTTCTTCAGATGTGCAACCAGTAACAATGTTATGGCTGCCTGTTTATTCCTACCAATTTTGCTTTACACACAAGAGTGCACTGTATTATCTTGCAGTAGGATTTCACCTTGAAATCCTTTTCAAAGTTTCTAGAATTCAGCAGTTTTCACATATGAAGGAAAAAAAAAAAACCAAAAAATTCTTAAATACATTAGCAAAACTTTCTCTTCTTGCTAAATAGTTTTCATTTTATTTTTGTTCCTTTTTCTTTTCCTGGAAATGTGAGAATAAATTTATCTGACAATTAACAACAATCTGGATCTAGTTTGTATGCTAATGAGCATAACTGTATGGAGCAATAGGAACTCCCTATATGCCTGTTTGCTATATGAGTTCTAACAGCTATAAAAACTTCACACTGGAAGCTAACGAAGCCTTTATTAACAATAACCTCATGAAGAAGCAGTTTTCCTGTTCAAATTAAATATTTTTACTTGTTTGATTGTTTTTATTTTATTTGTATAAGAAAAGGTTTTTTTGAGTGAAAGAAAGGATTTTTGGAGATCTCCCTTATTTCTACTGACTTTTGTCTAGCAAAGTAATCCTCAGGATTTTTTCTTTCCCCCCAAGGAGGAGATTCTTCAAGGCTTTTCTCCCTTTATATTAGAGAAACTTCTTGATGGTGCAATATTTTTTTGTGGGTTAAGACACATTTTATGCACACACTCAATATTTCAGCACATAAGCTGTAAATTTAGGAGTACATAATTTACCTCAAACCAAAGAGGCTGATAGCACTTTTATGGGTAATACATTGTGTGCGACATCTGCCAGGCTTCTTACCATCACGCTGCAGTTTTCCACAACAGTTTATGAGAAGAAATAAAGAAATTTTAGGGGTGGAAAAGCTATCCAAAGTAGGAGAGTGTAATTATCTCACTGGGGATTTAGCAAGGACAGCAGGCTAAAACACTCTTGCAAAGGTGCCATATTATCTTTAACAACTACATGTGGCCAGATCTACAATACATTTTTTTGAAAGACTAACAGTTTGTTGGAGACTGAACCAAGTGAACTGCCAAAACAACATTCAAGTGCTCTTTGTGATTTCCCAATACACAGCTCAATAAACACAATCCTAAAATCTTGGATGTTGCCTGCAGGTTATATACTTATATTGTTATGGGATAAAAATGCTTCAGCATGGGGGAAGCAGATTGAGAGAAAGTCAGATGGGTACCTTCCTCCATAATCAGTTGACACCACAAGACTGTGGGGACAGACTTTGATTCTGTAGCCTTGCACCCACTCAGTGTCCACTGTGATGAGCAATAGCCTGTAGAAGGTTTTTTGGTCTGTGCTCATTAAAACCTAATAAAATAATGGAAGGGAGTACAAAATTGTTTTGTGTAGATTACTGTGCTGCATTGGCCCAGATCCAAAAGGCCTGTAATTATTCAGCACTTGCTGCAAAATATTAACTGCTGAGGTTAAGAAAGCAGAAGCAGTATATCAATGTTTGGTAGTCAAAGTCTGTCCTTTGTGCCACAAACCAATATTTATGATAATCAGTTAGATATCATGTAATAACCAGGCCTTTGAAAGATCAGAAACAATATTTTACTTCTGTATGGTGCTGTGGAGTTTGTCAGTTATGACTGTAAGTGTACAGGATTTAGGGAATTGTGACCATCTGGATGCCCTTTGGCATCTGTTTTCATTTATTGGTTCATACAGGTCTGTCCAAACAAACAAACAAAAAACTCTCTAGCATTATTTTGGGAATTTATTGATGAAGATTTTAAGGTATTAATATATAAGAACATGTTGCATGGAAGCCATTAATTAAAGTGGTAACTATCTGTATTACTAATGGCTGGAATTTTTAGGTAAAAATGGAAGCATTTATTTTTTAAATGTCTAATAGTCTCTCTTCTTGATATTTTATTATTTTAAGTCCAGAGTATGGCGGAAATCATAGTTCGATCAAGATAGGTTAAAATAAGATATAGTAATCCAGCTACTCTATGTTTCCTATGTAATGGCCTAATAACATCTATTATTTACAAATTAATTAATGAATTTTTTGCATCTGCAGTATTTTTACTCATGTTATTTGCCTTTATAACTTGATATACCAGCTGTCTTAAATTTACCTCTTTTCTTTATTTAAATATTTCATTGCATGTATCCCATATTTTACTATTTTATTCACAAGTGCCTACTTTAAAATGAATTAATATAAGAGCAAAGTTTTAGTATTAGTGATATAGAATTTTTTATCAAAACATGGTGAGATACCTTTCCTTCTCTCTCAGATGAATTAAGTTTATAGAATCTGAGTGACTCAAAGATAGATATATATATATATGAAATAGATAGTCTCTTGCTATTATAGAAATGATGATATGCTGACCACATACTTTCCTGTGAATTTTAAAAGGGTTATTGCATAAATTGCTAGTACCTACATCAATGAAGTTTTGAAAATCCCATCTAAAATATCCTGCAGAGGGCAGTAACTGCTGGGGAACTATGAGAGATTTTTGCTTTCACTGTGAATAGTTGATTTTTATGTGTGCCCAGAGACTGAGAGAATGTATAGAGATACATAACAGCATTTTATGCACAAAATTGCTACAGAGCTAGAAAAAGCAGGCGTGAGTGTCTATAATGGCTTTTGTCCCATGTTGATGGAATGTTGCCTTTATTTGACACTAAAATCTAGTCCTTGTCTTCTACTTCATATAGACATTTGTACATGACAAAATGCTGTAAAATCCTACCAAACTTCGTGTTTGCTTTGTTTGAGGGTGTATGGTAATACTTAAAGAAAACGAATGCATGTTCTATGCTGAATTCTGAATCTCTTGAAGATGAATGAAAAGAACCTTATTATCTTATCTTCAACAGTGTCTACCATCCCAGAAACCTTTAATTCCTTTATATACATATATATACACCTACATACATGCCATGGCAACAGAGCATAGTGTGACTTTGAAATAGAAAAGAAAAGCTAAAATTTCAATCCCATAAAAATGAAGACCAACACTTTAATAATAAATTAAATTAAATGCATTGAGCTTAATGTTTTAAATGTTTTATAATTGTATTTTGAGAATATAGTTATTCTTTTGTTAAACTGAAAATATTCCTAGTTAGTCATAATAATATTTTGGACTGAGTGTAGTCAAATAGAATTAAAAATTTTTCATATTATTCTTAGCTCAATTTAAATGATCTAGAAAGGAAAAATATCAACAACTGATTATTTATTTACTTTGCTTTTGATATTATTTTACACTTTTCTTGTTGGAGTCTATAAAGTATAATTTCAGAAGATTAAAACAAAAAGCAGGGAGAGATAGAAAGCATATAGTATCACTTCTATCAAATGCTCAGATAAAAAGAAGTTGTACTCCCGCAGAAATTTTTAAACTTTTTAAGATTTCCTAAGTTAACTTTGTGTGTGTGTGTAATTTTAGTAAAATGTTAATTCTTTACCATTAATCCCTAACATCTGAGGAAATTAAACAGAATGATTTAAAAGTATTTCACCCTCACATTCATTTTACACAACAAAATGTTAGTTGGATGGTCTTTTCTCAGAGAAGGGGAATTCAGAAAAGTAAATGAAGAAGACCTAACTAGTGTGCACTTTGTAAAACTACCACCTTTTCACTACATTTTGTAATTATTGGGCTCTTTTCTGTTGGGTTCACAGACAGAGGCAAAAGATAAAGTGACTGATCCAGAGTAGGACAGATCTCCTGAGTTCATGGTAAGTGCTTTAACAGCAAGATAAGTGGACTCTGCACTGATTCTTTGCATGTTTGTGGTTTCCTGTGTATTTAGCTGCCTTTAATACAGAATGTTGGTCTTACTGTTACAGGCCTGAGGTTCTTATTCTTTGTAATTTTTCAGTAACATTACTACTAGGTTACGGTCAATGAAATAGAATTTGTGACTGTTACAACTAAAGCTGCATTTGGACACCAGTAAGGTCAAAATTTACCATCATGGTTGAGGTTTTAGCATGAGTTTATTGCAGTATCACTACCCTTTGCATCCCTTTCTGTGAAAAATATCACACTCATTTAGAAGACAATTTTACCATTGATTAACAAATTACCATGGTAATAGCATTACAGTGGTGGTTCATGGGTTTTGGAGAGAGGGACACCCTAAATTATTTACACAATGAGGTGATATTACTTACAGCAAGCAAGGTGATATTGTTGAATAAAAAACATCAAATTTCCAAATTAATTTTATTCATTAACTTAAATTTATAGTAAATAATTTGCATATATACCTTTCTCACTCTAGCTGTTTCTAGTCTTCAATTAGCTTAATTTAACCAGAAATCTCTAGGTAGGTCATAGCTCTCACATTTAATAAACAGGGGAGTGAAACAGGCTTAATAGAAATTCATAATTTACCAATGTTCTTTGGAGTAACACATATATTATTTAGCTGTGAGTGATGCTCTACAAACGTAACCATATTTAAGCAACTAATTGTATTAGATATAGTGTCCCTGTGTGAGTCTCTTCCAAGATATAAGACAGCTCCTCACTAACTCACTGGATTGCTTACCAAAGCAAAAAACAGCTCCGGGATATTGATTACTCATATTAACAGTTTTATTAAAAAGAAGAATACTGCATAGAATAAACTTGCAAATCCCCAAGTGCTTTTAATGTCCCAAAAAAAATAAAGAGATAGACAATTTCTATAAAGTGTGTTTTGAAATGTTTTGAAATATCTAATATTTTTGCTCAGTCACCAGCAATATTCTGTCTTCAACACTTGCTGCCAGTAGTTTCAGTAGAAGTTAAAGGTGTCTCCATTCTGGTAAGACTCTCCATTTTCTCTCTTCTATGGTTTGTTTTAAACTGAGAAGGCTCTAATAATAAACAGTATGCAAACTCACTAGTGAGGCATCACTAGAGAATTGAATTAGGCAAGGCAAGGAAATGTCATATATTTCAGCGTGTATAATCCAGGTATAATTGAGATTATTTTAAATGGATATTCTTTTTGTGGAATTTTGATTCCTTTCTCCCCAATAAGTGATTGCATTTGTCTTTGTTCTGGGCAAATAATTCAAACTTAGATACTGAAAACTGGAAGAGAGGAAATGTTGGTATTTTAAGGGAAGAAAAGGATAGAGAAATTTAAAAAACCAAAACAAACAAAAAAACCCCAACCCAAACAAACAAAAACTCAGAGGTAACAAGAAAAAATTGAAAAGAAAAAAAAATAGTTGAATTTTCCCTTGAGACATTCAATTAATTGATATGGATTTCTAAGGTAATAGACAAAACCATCTTGGGGTACAAGATTTATTTTGATTATAATTTATTCCTGTATTAAATTAATTGATTTTCCACCTAAAACATGTTCAGAATTCAAATGCTTTCTTTCATTTTGTTAGAGGAGCTAAGAAATTTGGAAGTGCACATTTTGATTGATCTTGACAGCTGCCATACAAGTCAGATCTTAGGCTAAGAAAAAACAATAATAAGACCCCTCAAAAACCCTAAAAGGTAAAATGCTTTATTCACTATTAAATTATTTCTCCTGTTATTAAAACATTGGGACATAGAAATACCAAAAAAGAAGTGGATCCATTATCACTTGGTTTTTTTTCCAAATATTTTCAAAATCAGCTCTAGCCATTATCTCTTACAGTTTGAATAGTTCACTCAGAAAACACGGGAAAAAAAGACTCATCTTCTTTTCAGTTGTGAAATTGAAGTAATTGTTTTCCAAGGCATCAGAGGAGGTCATTACTTTAGGTCTAGTGGCTACAATCACTATTTCAGGGAAGGTCAGCAGTAGAACCAGAAAACCAGGTCACATAATCACATCCTAAATTTGATGTTGGAAATGCAAATTGATTCTTGTGTCCAATTAATATAGTTTAATTATTTTCATTTTCACATGCTGCTTCTAATATATCATAAATTGGAATTTTCTTCCAGAACATAGGAAATTACCCTGATTTCTTTTTCCAAAAATACATTGAAACTGCTAATAAGAAATGTGGTCACTGTACATTTAGATTTACTTCAATTTCTCTGTTCACCAGGGAAGTTAAGATGGAATTCATCTTGCCTACCTTTAGACATCTATAGCATAGATCTTGACATCTGAACAAACTACTTAAGTTTGCATCTGCGTTAATGCCTTTATTCAAAGCAGTATTCTTTGGTTGGTTGGTGTAGGTGGTGGGGTTTTTTGGATTTGGTTTTGAGTTGTGGTGTTTTTTTTTTTTCAGAGAAACCCTAGTCACATAGTAATTAACCCTGATTAACCTTAACCCAATACTTACAAAGCATTGATTTGGTTTGCAAAGCAGGTTCTGCTGTGTGCAATCCTTTTCAAATGAAACTGAACCAGGTGGGGTTGATCCCAGAGTGTCCCAAGTGCTATCAGACACCCAACATCTCAGCTAGTGACTGCTCCATTAGACAACGTAAAGCCATATATGTGCTGGTGACACTACTTGGTCTGAGGGCTGAGCATAACCTAGCCCAAAGGAAAATTCTTTTGTGGTCTAGAAAGTGAGTCATCTCAGAACGGTCAATATTTAATCTTCTGGAATCTAATAAGCACAACAAAACTGGAGACATTGAAAATCAAGTGAAAAGGTTCCACCCACTGTGACATACAGGTTAGTGATTTTTCTCTGCTTGTTCTTTATACAGTCTGTTTTTTTCCATTTCATTGCTTTATTTAAGTTTTTGATAAAACTATGCTCCACAGTAGGAATGTGAATCATGTTGGCAAGATCTCTAAATAAATTCCCCATTTACATATAAAAATAAACCTGAATAAAACACTGAAATAAGCACCTTTACATATCTTCTGATTAGGCAAACAACTCAAACAAGTTTGAAATACAGAAATGCAGTGGTGGTACCAGTAGGAAACTGGAATGCATTTTGACTCCTGTGGAGGTACTCTGCGTATGGGAAACAGGTGCCTAAGAATCTCCTGATAAATAAGTATTCCTTCTCTCGCTTTCTTCATGGTATAAGAGGAATCCCAAAAGAGTAGTTTACTAAAATGGTCTTGTTTTAGATGTCAAAGCTGAAAATGAATCTATAACCTGCAGCTTCATCTGTGTAGAACTCTTTATTTAGAATTAGATATTTTATTCCAAAGATTAGGGTATTTCTATTAATTTTGATGCTGACATAATATACACTGAAATCAGTGAGATTCATGGGGCTGAATCTCTAAAATACTGAGCACAATAACAACTGATTTGCCACATCTAATGAATCATTCAATCAACAACAGAAAGGATTATACTTGCATTACAAACTTTTGACACAATTGTTTATGAAATCAGTGTACTATACTGGATGATCCCTTGATATTTATATCAATACAGAGACTGGGGAAAATTATTTCTTTTTATGAGAATGTCATTTTAGTCCTGGCAAAGAAGTCTAGACATGCTGGTGAAGTAATGCTTGATTTCTCTTGTAGTTATGTGTTTAATGCTTATTTATCTATAAACCTTATGCCATAAACAAAGCTAATATTGTATATGACAATACAGATAATGTGGTACTGACAGTTTTAAGAGGGGTGCCTGAATGTGCATAGTAATACTGCCAAATAACATAGCAATGAAACAATACAATTTCTTCCAGAAATTGCAATGGTTTCTTTTTTCTATTCAGAATGAGACATGTTTTAGTAAAAGAATTTTCACAATGTGAGACATAGCAATGGAACAATAACATTTCTTCCAGAAATTGCAGTGGTTTCTTTTTTCTACTCAGAATGAGACATATCTTAGTAAAAGAATTTTCACAATGTGATACAAAGAATGTGCAGTACAAGAAAACTGAATCAGAAGGAAATTGTTTTAAAATGAAATTATTTTCTTATATGGTTACTTCATTATGTTATTAAACTTCTATAGAGTAATCTAGTGTTTACAAAATGGGTGGGCTAAGCCGTTTGATTATGTGTCTACAGGAGAGGCATATTGATTTATGAATTAGGTTGCATGCCAAAACTAATTTAAACATTTCACTTCCAAGTGCTACAAACTAATTCTGTATCCTAGAAAATTCTTTGTGTTTAGAAGTGTATTACAGAATAATCAAAAACTATTTGTAAACCAGTATACAATTTTTGGGGGGATTTTTTTGTAAACCAGTATGGAAAGTATGGTTTCTTTCTTTGGTTTTGATTTTTGTTTGGGTTTTTGGGTTGGGTTTGTTGGGGTTTGTTTGTTTGTTTGGGCTTGGTGGTTTTTTTGGTTGGGTGGTTTTTTTTTTTTTTTGTAAACCAGTATACAAGGAAAGATGTCAGAGCTAGAAAATTACTATCTATTGATGCTTTCAATGAGAAAGGCTGTTCCATATATAAAACCAACTACCCTTATTAGGAAAAAACCCCAAAAATCTGTGTCCTCTATAGGCATCTGCAGATAAATTAGCTTTCACATGAGGCATCTCTGTATCAATAGGAAATTCACCAGTATTTCATATATCACTGGACAATTCTATGAGCTATTAAATACAATCTAGCCATATCATTCAATCCTTTCATAGACTGGTTAAGTTTGGTGTTGAAACATGCCCCTTTGTTCCTTCACTTTTGTTAAATTTTTTTTTTGTAGGCTGTTTTCTAGCTGTCCTTATCATTGGAAACCTTCTGAAGTTTAACATAATTTCATAAATATTCTTGGATAATTTAAACTTCTTGCTTTTGTGTGATTGTTATAATTTCACAGGTGGTCACTCCTCTTCTCCAGTCACTGTCTTCTCATTATTACATATATGGAAAGCAATTGCATCTTCTCTCAGGCTTTGGCTTTCTTGCATAAAAAGAAAAAAAATCCAAGCACATCCATCCACATTTCACAAGGGAGGCACTCTATTTCTTGATATTCCTGTGACTCCTCCTCTGCATCCATTCTGTCTGCAATTAATCCTTCCTGAAAGCACAGTACCACAACTGTATGCAATGGTCTTAACAAGGTCTAAACTGTGCCTGGCATTACCTTAATAATTCTCAGTAATTAACAAAAATACTCTTCCAAATACATCTTACCATTTTCATTTTTTATAGTTCCATCAAAGTGGTAGAATGCCGCATAATCATCAAAACAGGAGGTAGGCAAAATCCTACAAAATAAACATTGTCAATGCATCTGTTTTAGCTGTTATTGGTGCCAGAAACATGCTATGAAGGGTTATAAAGCAATATAATAGCTATTGTTCCTGTGAGTAGACCAGATGTACAAAACCATTACTTTTATTTTTGTCACTATACAATATGGAGATTAATAGAAGTTCAATAAAATAATACTAATAATGTTTTGTTTTCTGTTAGTAATAGAATATGAGTATGCATATATGCATATGAGTCAGGGAAGAAAGAAAGTTGGGACTAATGATTTGATCATTAAGTTAAAGCATCTGATAAATGAAATTGCAACAATGACTCAAAGCTACTTCCTGAGAGTCAGCTTCTTTTACATGAGTCACTTCAGCTCACCTCTTCAAATGTACAAATCCGTTACATTTCATATGGGTTTTTATTTTTAAGTAAATAATACATTATTTATTAATTTCATGGCAAGAGTAGTATAAATTATAATACTACTCTAGGCTGTTTAGTACATGGTAAATGGAGTTGAGAGTGTCCAGAACCAGTACTGAGCAAATATTTTGAATTATTATTCTGAAGGTCAGCAGCAAGACCAAAAAGTGGGGAAAATATTGGTAGAATCTGAACTGGAAGAATAATATTCAGTCAGAAATAAAGAATAAAACATACTTAAGGGTAAAATAGATCTCCTGTTGGTGGACAAAAAAAAAAAAAAATCCATCTCGTGGGTATTTCTTGCCACTTTAAAAAAAAGCCTAAACTTCGATCTTTTTATCTACATTTGGGATTTTTTCAGGTGAAGTGATACCAGTTTTGTGAGTAAACAGACAAACAAACAAGAAAGAAAGGAAAAAAAAAACCCACCACTGAAAAAAACCCAACCTTTAAACAACCAAACTTGCCAGGGAAATATGTCTCCTGGATCACAGGAACCAGGCAGAATTTTGTGTGCCAGTGAGGTTCTAAGGAGTATCCTTAAAAATTCAGAAAGTAAAAACACCTTCAATTTAAGCATGAGTACCAACCGAACTAGGAGCAGTACTAATGCATTCAAACATAACAGTGTTGGTTGGAGAGGATGCACTTCCACATTGTGCTTTACTAGGCTACATGTAGAGACTTCAGCAACCTATAAAGTATAATGCATATTAAACAATTGAGCAGGTGGGTTTCTGCTCACCGGGCACAGCATGCCCTCTCACCAGGGGCTGCAGGGGAACCCCTCCCCTGGCCCACCTCCTCTCCACCTTCTTGCACTGACTATTGGTGTCTGCCTGGTTGTCTCTCCCACATCCCACTCCTTTCTCCTTCTACTCCAGTCTTCACTGCTTCTGCTGCTACTTCTTTTTGTTTCCTCCCCTCTTAAATATGTTCATTCTAACTGACTGGCTCAGTGTGGCCAGAGTGGGGATCCTACTTGGACCTGGGGAAGCTTCTAGCTGCTTTTCACAGGAGCCATTCCTGTGGCTGCTGCCCCACTACCAACTCCTCCATCACACAAAGCCAACACACTCAGGTGTTTTTTTTATGCTTACATGTTAGGAGCATAAACCAAGTCTAATACTTTACATCTCATGTTCAGAATTTCAAAATTTGCCTATGCCAATTAAAAAAATCTTTTTTTTAAATGTTGTGTCAAAGGACAAATACAGTTTTATATTGATCTACACAAGCTATTTGTATTTTTTTAGTTTTGCTGAAAAGGCAGAATGCTTTTTAGCAGAGCACAGTCCCAAGGAAAAATACCAAATTGTTTATATTTGTTACAATGAGAAAGATCACTGAAGCAGTATCAAACACTTACAATCCCATTTTTTTTCTCTTTAGTGTTTTATTAAATGATTTAAAAATGACTCATGTAATTTAAATCCCCCATAAAAAAGAGACTTGTGTTGTTCTCTAAAATTTCTAGCTGCAAGATATGATTGCAACATGATTTGTTATGTGAAGCAAAATAATTGATCAAACCTACAGAGTTCCACAGAGCTATCAGTCACACAAACACCTGAGCAGAAAAAACTCACCAAGTCACAAGTTCTAAGTTATGCCTGCACCTTGGTATGGGATGAACAAATTGCTGATAAAAAGAGAGTTGCAAACAGAACTATATATTATTAAAAAAAAAAAAAATTCTCCATAACAAATAATATCTCAAGGGTGCAGTGCAGAGAAGAAAATTAACAAAAGGGATACAGTTGAAGTCAGGTATATATCTGCAGATTATGTAGAATATCACTTACCAATTTACATTTAAATTAAATACATATTTCTGGCAATCAGCAAAAAACACAGCACAGGAATTCAGGGTTTTAATCTGCAGTTCTCAGTGATAACTTGTACAGTGTCCCAAATTCTTGTTAAGTCCTGTAGTCACTCCAGCATTTCCCACAAATATGGGAGACAGCTTAGGAACTGTCTAGAGTACTGAATGGTTGAGGTTGGAAGGGACCTCTGGAAATCATCTGGTTCAACCTCCACCTGCTTAAGCAAGTCTGCCTAGAGCTGGTGGCCCAGGACCATATCCAGAGAGCTTTTGAATACCTCCAAGCAGGGAGACTCCACAACCTCCCTGGACAACCTGTGCCAGTCCTTCATCACCCTCATGGCAAAAACATTTCCTGATGTCCAGACAGAGCCTCCTGTGTTTCAGTTTGTGCCTACTGCTTCTGGTCCTGTCAGTGGGCACTGCTGAACAGAGCCTGGCTCCATCATCCTTAAAGCCTTTCTGCAATTATTTATATACATCGATAAGAGCCTTCTTTTCTCCAGGCTGAAAAGTCCCAGTTCTCAGCCTTTCTTCATAGGAGAGATGCTCCAACCAATTATATTCCTGGCCCTTTGTTGGACTTTCTCCAGTATATCCACTTTTCTCTTGTACTGGGAACTCCAGAACTTGACACAGCACTCCACGTGTGGCCTTGCCAGTACTGAGTAGAGGAAAAGGATCACCTCCCTAGACCTGCTGGCAACACTCCTGATGCAGACCAGGATACCATTACCCTTTGCAGCATAAACACACTACTGGCATATGTTACACTTGGTGTCCGTCAGGAACCCCAGGTCATTTTTCAGCCTATCGCTTTAGGTGACCCCCAGCATGTCCTGGTGCCTGGCGTTGTTCCTCCCCAGGTGCAGGACTTTACACACCCCTTTGCTGAACTACACGAGGTTCAGAGCAGCAGAGAGGGCATTACAACCAATGCTTGTAGTTGTCATTCCTCAAAGAAAAGAGGAATGTCTTTGAAAGAGCTGTTAACTGCTTATGTCAAGAGAAGTACCTGTTCTGCAGCGTGCCTTTCAAAGAGCTCACTATTAACTGTGTTTCTGTCAAGAGAAGTACCTGTTCTGCAAAGTATGCTTTGTAGTAAGTGGACTATTAAACTATTACATCTTATTAGTGAATCAGTAGCCAGTCATCAATATTGCTATCGATATTGATCATGTCAAATATCCTTGGAGAAAACCCTTAGACATTACTACTGATGTTGGCAGAACAACACTTATAGATACAGATGTTGTAGTGAATAACAACGTGTGTGTTAGATAGATTTGTACTTTCCTGTTTCCTGGCAAAGGTGCTCTGTTCCACCCACTGATGTCATCAGGAGGTAGAATATTGCAAGGTTAAGGCCTAAATTTATATCAATTTAAAACACATTTCATACAGCTTCAGAATTCATTCTGGCCTTGACTCTGAATGTGCATGTGCCCTCAAACACTGGCAACCATCAAGGTCTCCTTAATTTAGCAGACTTGCAACCTTGTCAAAGTCCTCTTTCAGTTTCAAAGTGCCCTGTCTTTCATTTTTGTAATTGGTAGTGCGAAGAAGACTAAATTCAAAGTCAGGAAATTAATTTACGTAGGATGCCTCCATCTGCATTTCTTTAATTCAGGCTTATGTACTCAATTATAGGTCACTTTCAGTGATATTGGACTAGAAGTGTGTAACTAAAGAGGCCAAAAGCTAAATCTCAGGAAGAAAAATTTTGACGTGTGAAAACAACAGAAACCATTCTGAAGGATTTATATTCAGCTGTAACTTTCTGTCACAGAAAGGAGAGAATCAGTATATATATACAAATCCAAATTTACAGCAAGAAAGTGAATTTTAAACACGTGATTCTAAGCCTGTATAAAAAGTGCTTAATGTTAAATGGAAGATGAAGAGCTCTCATGAATTAGAGCCCTACTGGTGATGAAAAGGTTGCCCTTTCTTTTTGCCTTTAATACCTCATGTCCTGGAAAAACAGAAAGAGTCCGTATCCTGTCCTAAACGATGCTCAGGCACAGAGAAATTTCAGAATATGAAGTCTCTTCCAGAAAAGCTTCTTTCATAGTCCTTCCCCTTCTTGAACAAGGGTGCTCTGATACGGATCCTTCCCAGCACCGAAAAAAGAAAGAGCCTAATTTCTCCAGTATCAACATAGTTCACCTAATTGGACTTATCTGAAGACTTTCTCTGGCCTTGTCAGAGTTTACCTCTTTTTTCCTTGTTCTGCTGTATTATCCTGGTTCCACCAGATGTTGTACCTGCCGCTCTCCATCCCTTGTTTTGATCTTAGAATATGCTTGTTCACATTTTCCTCTATGCTATTTGTGCAACTATACCACAAATCCCTGTTTCTTCCCCTTGTGGTTGTATGTTACTTTATGTAGAGAGAAAGAGATACACACAGATAGCTGTGGTAGAAAATTGCTTGCAACTGGCCATGCCATTTGTACTCATAATACATCACAAAATGCCTGTGCAAGTTTCTTGTTACAACGCTTTCATGCTTATGTCTGGATTCAAGGTAGGTAGGTATTAATTAGATCTTCGTTAATCTCTTTCTTATTTATGGGTGCAACAAGTTTATGCTTTGGCTACAAGATTTTACCATTAGATATCTTTGATATTTACCCTTGACATTCTCTTTTCTTTTTTTTTTTTTCTTTTATTTTGTATATTCAGACAAGAATTTCTAAAGAATGTATTTATATTTAGAATTTTTAAGACAGCAAAAGGCTTCAGAACACTATTAAAATAATTATTTATGTGCCTATTGGATGCATTCCGGCTTTCTTTCTTAAGTTTTTTTTTTTAAAGTAACCATGAAGTAGGCCTGGTGGGCAATACATTTTTTCACCAATGATTATGTAGAGAACAGAGGAAAATAAAATAAAATAAAAAAGGTAGATTGATCCAGTAATTTATAAAAAATTAATAATTCTACCAGCTTCACATAATAACATAAGCTGGGATAACTGTGCAGTTTCTTATTCAAGGACAGAAATCATAAACCACACTCTCATAATGAACAAACCAAATAAACAAAATAAATTCCAAAGGAAACAAGAAACTAGTTACCAAAATTTTAGAATTATAAGTATGATTATGTACCTGGTAGACTGTAAGCATAGTGAATGAAATTAAATGTTTTGTGATCAGAGATGGCTTTCTAGAGCACCATTATTCTGGAATTCTCCTTTATAAGAAAAAAAAAGTCATGATTACTCTTAGGTGATATGTTATCTAATTAAAAAAAAAAAAAAAACCCAAAAAAACACAAAGCAAAACAAACAAACAAAAATAAATCCCAACACCTGTAAAATAAAGAGAAAACCCCAGGGATATCTTTGCTTGTCTATGAGATCCAGTTTGGTTAGACGGGGACGGACCCAAAACCACCACCAAAACACCTTTCAGGGTAAACAATGAGGTTTCTGAATCCTGTTTAGAGTACGGGTATCATAATTTCTTTTAAAGAACATGTTTTCTAGGCAATTTACTCATATTGTTTATAGATATTCCCAGCAGCATTTCTATAGTTTTGCTATTATTTCAGTTTCTGAAGATGAAACAAGATCTTTCCATCATTTTCAGTCCTTCTGCTTGTGAACTTCTCCCTCTGACCCCTCGCAAATCCAGTTGTACCAAAGCAGTATGACAGTTCATGCACTACGCTCCCTCCAAGATCTGATTCATCTTGTCTATGCCCCTGCACTTGCAGAGAATCTGGAGGAAAAGGCAGCTTTGTGATGAGTGCTAAAGATCAACAGTTCAAATTGTTTCAGATGAAGTTTTAAAACACAAGAAAGAATCTCAGAGGTGAAGTACAAGAAAGATACTTTATTTTAAAATCCAGTTAAACCAAGCCATCTGTTACTTATGTTTTTGAAGTGGGTATATAGGCAGAAGATATAGATAGCTTCTAAAAACTTCTGCTGCTTCTGGATGCCCTCGGTGTTTATAACAGAAGTGTTGAATGGAGACCACCATATCTCTCTATTCAAAAGATGTCATCACATCTTTGTGTGCTAAAATTATGAAATGGCTTGGGCTCTGTGTCTTTTATAATACCTGTTTAGCTGAGTGTTAAAGCAGAAGTTGTTAGCTTCTCAATGTCTATCAGTTCTCTTATTATGAGGACTTTACAGCAGCTTCTAAAAAGGATCATTGTTTGAAATCTGAGATGTAGAAAAATCTAGATCCATTAGAACAAAAAGGGGTTTGGGAGGGATTACCTTCCCAGATATCAAAAATCCCATTTTCGTCAGCAAAATCTCAAATCTGAGACCAGAGTTTACAGATAACAAAATCTAAAGAGAGAAAAATAAAGAAAAAGAGAAAAGAAAAAACCTAACTGTGTTAGCTCTGAAGTTCATGCAAGCACGTTAACAGGATGAAATTCAGTCCTTATCCTATCCAACTCCTGGTGCTCAGTTTCAGTGCCTGAAACCTGTGACAGATAAGCACTGATTTCTGAGGAGTGCTCATATGGCAACTGTTGCAATGGCAGGTCCCTCACTCTGGTGTTTGTTAAACACATTAAATGTTATTAACATAATCACATTGATCACCCGTATGTAATAAGAAGAGAGTAATGCTACATTACTAGTCAAAATTTATTGAGCAGGGAGTATATTAGAAGTCAGAACTGATTAATTTAGGGTACAAATAGTCACCTCTCTTTCTTATGCTTTTGCTTTTTTCCTGCAGTCTTCTCTACCAAAGACTTCACCACATTTCACTGTTAGGGCTCTCTTTTCTATGATACTTGTTTCTTTTACTTCCTTTTTGTGAGTTTTCACCTTTACTTTAAAAAACATATTAAGTATTCATAACTTAGTCTCAATACATGCCATCGGAGTGACATTGAACTCAGTGCTTCAGTGTTAGGCCCTTAAATAGACACCAGTCTGGTTGGAGCAGATTCACCTTGTAATATGATTTCCAGTTCACACCAATAGTGAAAGCCTTCAAATTATTATGTAATAAAAAATAACTAAAATAAAAAAATAAGGTGAATGCTCTATAGACTCAAATGCTGTGTGTTTTACACTAGATATGAGGCATTTATTCTCTTCTTCTTTTATCTGTTTTAAAGTCAAGAGCAGCAAGGGAGTAGCCTATAATTTGGGTAAGCCCCTTTCAGGTTCCTCGGGGAAAAATTTTCTAAGTAAGTGGAAAGCACATTTTTAACTATCCCAATCTAAGTAGAAGTATCTTTTAATGTCCTACTTGCTCAATAAAGTTCTACTAGAAATGTAGCAGCCTATTCTTATTATTACTTATGGGACATCAAGGCAATTGCTAACCCCACGATATGCTATTGCCATAGCCACAGGAGTAAGGGATCTGCCATCATAGCAGTTGCCATATGAGCACTCATTAGAATTACTAATTTGTCACAGAATTGGAGTGGGAATGAACACCTGGAGTGTGACTTGATAATGATAGAGCTCTATTCCAATGAGCCTGCTGCCTTTATGTAAGTCTTTTTCAAAACTTCAGGTAGCTTAAGAAGAAAACACTCTCAGTGTTGGAAACATAAATATATATTTATATTTTTTCAAGTTTTTCTATATATACATATGCATACTATATATATATA
Source organism: Eurypyga helias (assembly GCF_000690775.1). Classification (NCBI taxonomy): domain Eukaryota; kingdom Metazoa; phylum Chordata; class Aves; order Eurypygiformes; family Eurypygidae; genus Eurypyga; species Eurypyga helias. The sequence continues at coordinate 18,147 of NW_010257120.1, forward strand.
TCAAAGAAGACATCTTGCTACTTCAAGATAATGGCGAAACAACATAAAGACCACAAGAAGGCTATATGAGTTTTCTCCCCCATAAATAAGGACATATATGCCCCATGGCAATTATTTTTATCACACTCATAAGAGAAAAATAAAAGTAAAGACACAATCAAGATAAAGATGATTTATTAAAAAGACATACCAAAAACACAACTCCAGAGAAAGTCTGGGGTGCAATAGAACAGAAAGTTCTGTTCCTCTCACAGGCCACAAGATTTCCTCCTGTGTGCACCATGTCTCATGCAGCATTACAAACAGGCTAGGGCAGTGTAGTAACCATACTGACACATAGAGACATTAGGCTTCTCAATTTCTGCTGTTCTTCCATTGCTCCTGAAAAAAGTTCTATATTTAGTTCATTTTTAACCCAGATTTACAGGCAGTATAAAGAGGTTATGCAGTTAAGATTGTAGTAATGAAGGCAAGTCCCTCCCACTAAAAAACAGGAGGGGATTAGTGAAAAAGATTATTAGTACTATCAAACATGTTTGTTTGGTATGGTATTAGAGCGTGAACCTTCAAGGGGGATATTTCTCCCTTCAAAATCTACTCAAGTAGTCAGGAAATAAAAAGTACCACAGTCTAAGGGTCATCTCTGTGATGAAGTAAAGTAAAATAGATGAACTTGAAGGCTTATTGTGTAGACAAATATGAGTCAGTGCACTCTCTCTGCTTGCTGGTTTGGTTTGGTTTATGTTTTAATATATGAGCTAGAACTACTCATGGGCAAACTCTGCCTGTCAACAGATACAGAATAGCATGTTAAAGCTATCACATAACAACTGCTACTTAGATAAATTAGAAAATTGGTGCACAAAAGGCAATTTTTTAGTGCCCGAAGTTCAGCACACTGGGCATTTGGGGTTTTGGGGAAGAGGGAGGTCCTGTCTCTGCCTCACGTCAGAGTTTCCATCTCTTTTTATGACTTTTACCTTTATTAAGTGAACTGAGTCTTGCTGAGAACAAAGTGTTCTTTGATGTAAAATGTATTGCCACACAGAAATCATTAAGGCTTTTAGGAAAAAGGGGATACAGAATTTAGGGCTTACTGTTCTGGACACTCCTACTTCCAATTGCTCAGGTCTTTGAAATGTCCTCAGTAACTCAGTACACATTCCTATGAAATTCTGATGTAGCCTTTCTTGAATTCATAACCTCAATGAATTCTTCCTTCCCTGGAGTATATTTTTAAGGCACTTAAATATGACTGATAACTGGCCTTTCTCTTGCAAAGAAAGATGAAACCTGCACATATAGAGTCAGGAAAAAAAAAAAAGGCATTTTTGTCCCCAGTCCTAATAAATCAAAAGCATTTCAGCATACCAGATATAGCTATCAATCATACTAATTAGGATTCTATAACAATAATTATAAGTGAATCAATAAATGCATAAGAAAAGTTAGACAACTAGAGTTAATGAGCTCTTTACATTCTTTCTAGTAAGAGGAAGGCTGGAAAATTCAGAAGATGCTTTCTGATATATTTCTATGTTAAATTTCTATGTATTGATATGTATTACAATAATAACACAGAGGCCTTTAGAGCTTTTCCTCTAAAACTAAGCCTCATTGTTCAGGTTTTTATAGAAATGATAAAGGGTACATTTAGGTCTCTGAAATTTTCTTGAATCTGTTTCACCCCATGAGATCCAGTCCTTCATGAACTTCTTCAGTGTATGTAAGTCCTTCTCATGGGCTGCAGGTCTTCAAGAACTGCTCCAGATCACAATCAGACATGATTATATGAAATAATAATATTAGACAAATCTTAATTTGTCTTATACAGAGTTAGCATGTCTAAATTAACCAACAGAATCACCCTGTCTGCCCACAACTTTTATTTTCCCAAAGATAGAAATGCTTTAGCCAAAATCTCACTTCTATTTCAGAGATTTTGGCTAAAACATTTCTATTTCAGTTCAACCGGTGAGTATTTAAAACAACTTTGTACTTCTACATTTTCTTTTCCGTTAAAGATATTTTTTCCTCAGCTTTAATGACCAGTGTGGAAACTGACACCTTTCCCCAACATGGAATGACTGAAGCACATGTGGACAGTCCACAGTGGGAAACTATCCCGCATTTGTCCTGTCTCTTGCTCTGCTTTGCCCATGAGATGGGCAAATCATCCTGTTCTTCCATGTTGTAGTTTCCCTGAAAGTAAACTGAAAATAATGACACAGTCCTTTTTTCCATAACGTTATGAGATGCATGAATGAAAAGTGATGCTGAGAGACACATCTTCCACATGTGGAGGAGAACTACAGCTCCCTCTATATGACTTAAGTATGAGAGCTGGGATAATAGGGATCTGAAGCTGGTAAGTACCCAGGCTCCAAGAACAAAGTTGTATATTTCTAAGGGCATTATTAGTTTGATTTCCAGTAAAAGGCAACTGAAATTTTGACTGTGAAACTCAGCAATCCCTAAACACTTTGGCTTTCTGGAACAGCATAGTGTAACAGCTTCAGAATTCCCATTCAGTTAAGGGAAAGCCAACCTCTGAAATTAAGCTTAGTACATAATAGGCAATACTAAACCAACTCCCAATTACTGTAATTTAACATTTAACTCACATTCAGCTTATAGAAAAAAATAAAGACCTAGCTACTAGTGCTGTGTACCTTTGTTCAGCTTCCATTAAAAAATGTACAAACAACCTTGTTAGGTGAGAGACAAAACCACTTTCCAAAATGTTATATTAAACTCATTAAGAGGAGAATGAGAAAGCTTTCTAATGTGATTGCTCTTTCTTCATAACAAAGGCAAAAATTATCAGTTCCTCAGAGTCTAAAATGAGTTGTGATTGGAGTTAGATGAACTGATGCTGATGAATATTCAGTAGCACTGGCTATGTGTGTGAAAAGGCATTTTAAATTGCATAAGATTGTAACTTCTATTCATCACATGAAACCCTTTCTTCGATTATATACTTAGAGTTTCATCTGAAGTCAATGACAAGCATACACAAAGCAAGTGGCAGCACATCATTGGTGGCATCCTTCATCTTTTGAAAGCAAAAAAAATATTGTCACTGATAATGATATTGGCATTTATTGGTTTAGTTGGTTTGAGTAAATTGAACTGTGTCTTGACATTGCTTGTTGCACAAATATACTGTGAGAAGAACCCCCCAGTTTCAAAAAAGATTAGACAAAAATAACTTTGTCTCATTTGTGCACTTGGCATGGATCTACAGACTGCAATGCTGAAGAGAATTCACAAAAGTGATCTCAGCCTGGACCACCTATTTAGATGCAACAGCATTTCCCTAACTGGGCTAATGCAGAAATACTGCATTTGAAATACAGTCCAGACGGCCCTTCCTGGTGGGCTACTCACATTCATAGGTCCTAGATATAGTATATGGGTAGAAAAATAACAAATAAATCTGGAGAAATTGGAGCACCACTGACATAAAGAGTGTGTTGATGTTACTGAAAACCCTCAGTGACCATAAGCTTACATCGACCCAGAAAGCTAATATATTGATACACAGTATAATGCCATGCTGATTAGTTTTGCTCTAAAAGGCTTCACCTAGACTAGCAGTTTTGGGACAATATCTGAACAGCATCTTAACAAAGAGATGACACGTGTTTCCAGAAACAGTGCAGTTGACTGTAGGTCAACAAAGACCTTCTCCTCACCTTGTTGTTTAAAGTTGTGCTACCACAAGCCTTTTTAGGATCTGATCTAGTTACTTCACCATTCTGCTTAATTATTTTCATCTCATTTCTCTCTTACCTATTTAGATCTTAAGAACTGTCCAAGAGTTTTTCTTTTACCAGAGGCTTGTAGACAGCATAAGTCATTAAAGTCTACTGCTCTCCGGAGGATTCTTCACAAGGAATTAATACACAGATTGCTCTTTGAGTGGGTATGACTAAAAAAAAAAATTAAGTGACACAAAGAGAGACCTGTCAGTCAGGAAAAGTAACAGGAAAGAAAGATAATTTCTTGGAATTTCACAGTTGTAAATTAGACAAAGTCCAATGATTATGCCAAAGCATAATCTATAAACAATATGTTTTATTTATCCTTTATCACTCCTGTGTTCACGTTTATCCAATCTTCTCTTTGATGCACCAATGTGCTGACAGTAAAATGAGACCTATTATTCAGAGAAGATTTTTAATGACTATTAAACATCTAGGTGAGGGCCACAGTGCCATGATTTTCCTTGCTTTCATGCAGAATATTTGTCTTGGCATAAGGATATTAAAAAACAAACAACACTCCCCCCCAAAAAAAACCCCACACATTTTAAAAGAATATAACAAAAGCTACAGAATCAAACCAGACAGAAAGATCTCTGAATTCTCTGAATACTTTAGAAGATGGAGCTATATAAATTGTAATGATATTACAGCTTTTCAGGCAAAATATAAAACCTTTGAAAGTCTTTGTTTGGTTAGGTTTTGCATAGTTTTCATGTAATGCTAAACTGCTCCAAAAATATTTTCACAATACGGGAACTTCTAATTCAAAGAAAAAGAAAAAAAAAGGGAAAAAACCACAAACAAACAAAAAACACCAAACCAAACCAAAAAACCTCTGCTATGAAAATCAAAAATGTGAGTACAAAATCCACTATCAGTGTCTGATTTTAGAATAGTCTATCACTTCAAGCCTTTGTAACTCTTCTTACTTGTGAAATAGTTTATAATAATCTGAAAATAATAAGTATCAAGCAGAGTCAGACAAAAATGCAGGCTGAGACAAAAAAATGTATCCCAGTATTCAATGTAATTAGGTCTACTCTGTGCTAACCATAGAAATAAAACTAATAATAAAATAGGAATGTTATTTTCCATGACATAATGAACAACCTGCATATTTTAATAAGCATTAACTTAATGAGTTTAGAAGCAATGAAATCCTTTATTAATATTAAGAATATAGCAGAATTATGTTTACCTCAGGTGTACTTCTCTTTCAGTATAAGAATAAAAGGAAAAAGAAGGGAAAATAGTTAGACTAGCATATCTGTCTCAGAAACAAAAGTCATGGCATATTTATTCTTGAGAAAATTATAAAAGCCTTATTAAACAGATACGACAAATACTGTACTTTAAAATATTATGTTGTTTGTATTCTGATTGAAAGGAAGAGATGAACGAGATATAATTTAATTACACTGGGCAGATGCCCTCTGTAGGATAATAGTCTAACCAGGATTAACTAATATTTTTGCATTAAAAATCAATGTGTGTATACACCCATTTTTATTCATTGAAGAACTGTGTAAGTATCATATTCAAAACCACATTTTTAAAAATTGTCACTACTCTTAGTTTGATTTTTCCATGAAAGTGGAAAAACATCCTTTTCTCATGGCTCCATCCTGCAAGCTAGATGCATGATAGGATGGTTTGCCAGACCATGGCAGTGTTTTACACCCTCTACATTTTACAAATTGTTAAACTTGTTCTTAACTGAAAAAGAAAAGAACTGGGCAATTCTCAGTCCATGGGAAGACGGAAGAGAGGAAATCTAAACATGTATGTACTTCAAGAGAAAAAGACCGATTTTGTTTGGTGCTGGCAGTGCCATATTTTGGCCAGTGTTCAGATCCTGAGCTGCTGTATGTCAGTATATTACTTATTAGGTGAAGCTTTGACCCTAATTTTTTCAGTTTTCCAACCCTTAATAACCTATAAGACTTTTCACAATGTTTAACAATGTTGGAATTTTAGTTTTTAAAATGTTTAAAGGTAGGCAAGTGTCCACTTGCCATACAATTACAACAGGATAATATTTTCCCCTTTAAAAATTCCAAATTGATAAATAATTATTTTCAAGATAAGTCTTTCATTTTTTTAGTTTCAATTTGTTTAGTGTAATACTTGCACACGTTGATTTCCAGGTGAGTTTTGACTCGCTGCTTCTCTGATCCTGTTGATCCTGACAGCTTCACTAAAATGAATTACATTACCACTTTACACAAAAATGATTGTACAAAAGCTCTTCATCTCAGCAAGAAAAAATTGGAAACTGACCCTTCTTCCACAAAAATCATACAGATAGAGAGTTATCAGCCATGCTATCTGCGATTCTATTATGTTCTTTCTTTCTTTCTTACCATAATAAGAAAATATGCAATATATTAGCCTTGAAATTTGACACATTTTTCTTTCATACTTGCATGCCTCACAGAAAGTACATAGGTATTTGACCTTATCTTTCTCGGGTGCTCCATTACTCCATACGTAGCCTATGACAACCAGAGTTTTCCATGAGGTGGAGCGTGCCTTGACTTTTGTTATGGGAATCAGTCTTAAGGCTAAAATTTTTCTCTAGAGAAGTGTCATGATAGAGTCTTGGCAGCTCATTTATTCTCTGTCTACTCCTCTTTCCAAGAGTATCTATGAATGTATTCATAGATAATATTTTACCCTGAAACTGCTTGAAAAGAATGCAGAACAGAGTACCCTGTTTTCATTCTGAAAAATATGCAGCTAAAATAAGCTTACTCATTTGTTCAGTTTTCCAACACTTGCATATACTGTTCTCCAATGAGACTTTTATCCATGGTCTTGCCACTGAATGCATTACAAAAAAATAATAACGTTCATTAATTACATTTTAATCTGCATCTTTCTCAAATGTAGTTGCATTGAACCAAACTAGCCACCATCACAAATTAAATCTTCTATCACCATATTGCAAAGTATGAATTTTTTTTGTGGGAAAGAAAGATATTCATTTTTGTAATTTAGTATTAAGAAAATGCATGTGCAAGTCCAGTTCTTGATCATTCTCTACACTGTGTTGCTGAGAGACATTTTTTTCAGGTACTTTTTATCATTTCTCCTTCTTTCAGAAGTCCTATTATATTAGCTTCAGAGGGTTTGCTTACTTAAGGGCCATATACTGTGAGTACAGCTGAATGAATTCCATGTAATAAAAGATGAGAGTCCCTGTGGACTTCATTTAAAGTTTGCTGCTCAAGAGGCTAGAAACTTGCTATGTTTTTGCTCTTTCTTCAAGTATTCCCAAAAGCTCAAAACACAATAGATCACTTGGGAGCTTGAAATGATATGTCTTTTGCCTACAAACCTTGGAGCAGAGAGGAGGGAAATTGAGGTCTTGACCTGTAAGTCCAAGTGTGTATGGAAAAGGCTACTCACCAAATGCCATCTGTATTAGAATCTCTCCTGCTTATTTCAGTTTGTTGGTAAATTACATGTTCAGTAACTGTTGTCCTTGAAGTCTCTCCAAGACTTAGTGAACCTCAGTGTTAACCTTTTGCCAGCCTGAAAATTGACCGTTTATTTCTGCTCTTTGTTTTCTACCTCTTTTACCTAGTTTCTAATCCATAGCAGACCTTTACCTTTCACCTCAGGACTACTCAGTTCCCATAATAGCCTCCTGTGAAGGACTTAGCTGAAGTCTTTTGGAAAGTACAGCTAAATTATAGCTACCATTTCCCTTCATCCACTTCTTTCCAAACGTTCAAAGAATTGTAGCAGATTGGCAGTGAGGTGTGATGTGCAGTGATGAGTTCTCAGCCAGCACAGCCAAACCATCAGTAATCCTTTATGGATGGAAGCTGGGGAAACATGGTACAGGTGACAGCAGAGCTCAAGGACAAAAAGGTGAAGGAGGGACCAAATTGCATTTGATGAATGACCTTTCCTCCTGGTAAAATAAAAGATAGTGTGTTGGATCAGATGTATGATTTTCTCTGAGAAAATAAGAAGTTGGGGTGTTTCTTAGAATCCATACATAGCTAAAGGTTTCTTCTGCTTGATAGTATCAAGCGCTGTAAAGGCACCAAGACACAGAAAACTTCAGGAGCACTCTTGGCGTGATAGTGGAATGTATTGGTGGACAAGGAATATGCCAGTTATGTTGTTATAGTTAAAAGCATGGGATATAAATTTTAAAGATTTCCAGTGAAGAAGAATAATTTAAAAAAAAAAAAAAATAAATGTTCCTCACCAAGCCAGTTCTGTATTAGAAGAAAAAAAGACAAAAACAAGAAAAGGTAAAGGGAACAGAAAAACTTAAATATCTTGTTCTATGTGTTATGAACCTGCCCACAAAATAACAACAACTGGAGGTCCGGAAATATTTTCCTTTTCTCTGATCAGTGACATGCATTCACCTGCTTCCTAGGAACAAGAACAGAATCTGGATTCCTGAATGCTGTATGCAGCAAAGGAGACCACCCAGCTATGAGCAACAGCCCTGGGAGTATGTCTGGCATGTACGTAGGAATGAGAAATAAAGAAACACTAGGAGCAACAAGAGGTCTTTATTGTCTGTCACACACTCACCCATGAAGGTGAAGTACTTTGTGTAAACTACCTAAATGCATTGGGGAATTTCAGAGCGTAGATGAAAAGATCTGATACCATTTCTCCTTCCAGACTGAGTTTGCTCAATTGACTCGTCCTGAGGCATGTTTCTGCTCAGCTTTGCACGAGGTCTTTGCTGAGGTATCATTCAGCAACTTTTCATCACTAATGAGGACAGGGTCTGAACAGTAGCAATCACCTGTAGTAATGTGAAGAGATGACATATGCCTGGAAAAGTGCAGAAAATAATTCTGTATGGACCTGGACCAGAAACAGCTATGAGTTGACTTTTTCTGAAATGTGCAACAGTGTCTTAGCAGCCAGCACGACAAGGTGTGCACACGCTTGAGTAAAGAGGTCTTGCATGAGTGCAAAGGGGCAAAATATTAATTTCTGAGAACCATAAGAAAGGTGCCATTTACCGGAGCTATTTTTACAGTCCTCAGATTCAGAAAGATTTTTCTTGATGCTTTTTCCTTTCAAAAGTATTCAATCTAATCTCCCTGCCTCCCATTTTATAATTGACATGCTTCTTCTCAGGAAAGTAGGAGAGCATCATAAAATACTACTATTTTTATAGTCTCTATTCAGTCCTCTTAAAATTAATCATTATGCTGTACCGCATTTTCCGTACCTGCCAAACTGTAAATCTTTTCAAAAAGTCATGAAAATATTGGGGTTGGCATATTGCTTGCCCTGTAACTCTGTCACTTGCAGATTAGCAGTTTGTCAAGCAGCAGGATGAATAGACATATCACAGTAAACACCGAGGTTTTCCAGCAGTAATGTTCTTGAAAGCTGTATATGCAACGCACTGACTTCTGTGGGCACCTTAAGCAAAGTGCATGTTTTTCAGCTTGTTGACAGGGATGTGAGAAGTTCTTTATTCCGTCTGGTATATTCCTTGCTCCAGTTAACCCATTCTCACATACACTCCTTTTCCAGAACCTCCCAGGCAATCACAGAGAAAGTGTATGAAGCATAAAGACATTTCTTTCTCCTGTCCTGCTTTTCACTACGCAGAAGCAGTCAAAATGTTTTCCACTTCTGCCTCCTGGTCTTATAGAAAGGGCAGATGCTGTGTTATGAAACGCTTTTGGGATAAGCTGACGGAAATGCAATAGATGGTACCCTTGTACCTCCCTTTTCCCATTCTCTAATTACTTTTTTCCCTTTGCTCCCTGTTTTGCTAAGTCTGTGCAGTCTTTTCATAGCTCTTGCTCACAGCTCAGCAATTTTGTCAGCTGCCTCAGCCAAGGTTAAGTACCACGCTGTACCAGAGTGGGGCTTTGTGTCCTTGGCTTTTCATCCCTCCTGCAGGGAGGAAGGTTTTGGCACAGGTTACTGAGAGAGTCACAGTTTTCACTTCAGCAAGAGGTATAGCAAGACACACCACAGGAAAGGGTGGACAGGAGCCAACACAGTGTTGTCAAAGTCAGAGTATAAATCGGATCTATTGTACTAAAATAGCCTGTTTTAACTGTAATGGTAAATGACTGAAAAAGTCAAATTATATGCTAAAAGCGTGCAAATGTTTATGAGAACAGTATCTAGAAATATTTTTCCCTACTTGATATTCTAAAAAAGCAACTTAACCCTAAGACATCATTACCCAGAGCCAAATTCTTTGCTCATATTATGAGCATGCTGATTTTGAAGGCAGTTAGTCTACAAAAAGATGTGAACATTGTACTGTTGCTCTGAATAACTAGAAATAGATACATAATGATGAGATTTCATGGAAGTGTTGGGATGACAATCTAGTAATTTTGTGAGTAAGAAATAAGTCCTGGTACCTGGATTGCAAGATCAGAGGTTTAGTTAGGGAAGAAGAGTCTCTGCCATGTATTTCATTACTAATATTAACCCTTAAAGAAAAGTGTTAATAAGCTCTAATGACAATAAACAAAACACCACCTGAATGGCATATTTCTTCTTTAACCCTTTCCTAATTTTTTTTTTTTTAATGTATAAAGCTAGGTTCGTTTGGTTTTGTTTTCTCTATATTAAAGTTTGACAGTGAATAATTAAATTTTTTTAGCCGAAAAAATCCACGGTTAAGACCACAACTGTTAAATACATACTGTATTCAGGCTGAGGAGACTGGATTACAAACTGAATGATAGTATAGCAACAGACTGCAATAGAATAATGAGTTTTTATTTTCTCTGCACAGATTAATCACTCTGACAAGGCTGGAGTGACTGCACATACAGGGCTGTGTAGAGTTACTGTATCTGTACTTCAGGTTAAAATAGACATGCAAATAAGTTGTTTAGCTCAAGAAGGAGCAGGAGTTGTAAGGATGATTGTTAAGGGTGGCAAAACCCAGTTGGCTGAAGTGCTGTGGGGGATTCATCCCTTCCTGTCCAAAAGAGGCAAGGAACAGCTGCTTATGTCTGCTCCAGGTCTAGTCAGGCTGAACACAAATTCCAAATATCTTCCCAATACAATTCCTCTCTTATGAGGAAAGAGAGATGCTCCAGCCCCTAAATCATCTTATTGGTCATTTGTTGGACTCCCTACAGTATGCCCACTTCTCTCTTGCACTGGGGAACCTAGAACTGGACTCAGAACCCCAGGTGTAACCTCACTAATGTTGAATACCAGGGAAGGATCACCTCCCTCGGTCTGCTGGCAATACTGCTAATGTAGCTTGGGATACCATTAACCTTCTTTGCCACAAGTCCACATGGCTGGCTCATGTTCAACTTGGTGTCCACCAGGAACCTGGTGTTTCTGTATTCTTAAGTCTCCCCCTCTGCATGCTTCCTTTTCGTGTTTGAGTTTGGCCAGGAGCTCCTTGTTCATCCATAAGGTCTTCCAGGCATTTTTACCTGAGTTCTTATTCTTGGGGATGGACCACTCTTGAGTTTTTACAGGAGGTGAATCTTGAATATCAACCAGTTTTCTTGGGCCCCTTTTCCTTCCAAGGCCTTATTCCATAGGACTCTTCCAAACATTTCTTGTTTGGAAGTTGTCAAAGTCTGCTCATCTGAAGTTGATGGTTGTAATCTTCATTTTTGTCCCTCCCCTCAGGATCCTGAAATCCATCTTGTGGGAACTTCAGGAAAGGATGCCTTTGACCTTCACATCTCCAATGAGCTCCTACTTGTTGATGAGCATGAGGTCTTTGCTGAGCCTCTCTACTTGCAGGTCCTCTGACACACTTGGGTCAGGAAATTGTCTTTGACACCCTCCATGGATAAATTATGTCTGGCTTTGTTGTCCCTCCAGCATGTATCAGGGTGAAGGAAGTCCCATATAAGGACCAGTGTCTGCAAACATGAAGCTGCTCCTATCTATCTACAGAGTGCCTCATCTGCTTTTTCCTTGTCAGGCAGCCTATAGAAAAAAAACTTCAGTGTCACTCTTGGCTATCTGCATGTACAACTTCACCACCTGCTTCTATTGAAAGGACATCAGGTAGAGAAGAAGACATGCAAATGTGTTGGTAACCATCTTAAAACTTACCTGGAGCAAGGGCAGAGAGGGCTTATACCTGATGGTTATGCAGTCCTTTAAAAAAAATTGGGACCCAAGAACTCTTGGCATGACTCTACCAGTGCAGCAGTCAATCTCCTACTTGTAAGCACAGTCTGGTGTATGAAACAAGGAAAGACAATTAGGAACAACCATAAGATATTCAACTCGAGGAAAACTTTCAGCAATTTATCCTTCATAAATGATTAAAAAGGCCATTCCACTGTGGTGATTTTAGTAGTTCAATCTGTTAACCAACCAACAGGGTTGGGAGACCTTTTTTTTTAGTAAATAAATATTACATTCCTTTCCCCCTGTTCACTGCTTTGGTATCTGGACCCTGTGATATGGTCCCTTATGATGTGCTAACTCATCCTTTCTTCTAGTTGCAGTAGGATTTTTGAGCTTATTTAGAGTGCGAGTGGAGTGACTTCACTCTGTTCTGCTGAAGCTACCTTAAAACTCTCCTCACAGTTGTAGATCTTCAGCAGCAGAGATCCCTCAGCTGCTACTAAAGCAGCGTGGAGAAAAGCATTGCCCTTTCCTACCTATTTTGTTTGTTTAAAGAGCATGCAGGAACAGAAGAATGAGACATATGTGTACCTCTGTGGGCTAGTGAAATTGTAGTGTTAAATACATTTACAAGACAGACATGCAAGCTGCTTATTTTTCAGTCAGAAATTCGAAGACATCACTGCACTTACCTCTCTCTCCCCTATGGGGAGGGAAAAAGAAATTGTTAGTGTTTTGAAATTCCACATGAATTCATTTCAGTTTTGTTTTTATGGCTCTCTGAAAAATAATTCAAGGAGAGCGGGGAGTGAAGGTTTTACTTTTATGGTTCTTCTATATATCTAAACTGACACGAATGGTAAGTGGCATAGCTATGATTAGAATGAAGAGTATGGGAGACAGGGTCATCATAAAGTATTTATAACAGCAAGTTGTATATTTTCCTTGTCAAAGAAGAATGGATGGGGAAGCAGTAAAGCTGAATTAAGTTAAAACTATGAAATGTCAGTTAGTGTTGAGAATCCTTGATGCTGGGTTTCTTTGAATAAACAAAAGGAAGGACAAAAGTGTTCGAGAAAAAAATATCGCAGTTCAGTTCTTTCCAGAGACTTATGTGAATTTGTTCTGAATTAAAAGTTGCACATTTGGACCTCTATTTTTGTAGTGTTTCAGATAATCAGCTTCTGAGCTTTAGTTCACATATGCTAAATATGTGTTTTACTGAAACAGTTAATGTTGAAAGGGAGAAAAGTGAACAAAAACTTTAAACGCCACATGAAATATTTTTGTTAACAAATTAGAGTAGATGAAAAATCATGCTCAAAATATTTTAAGGACTGGAGCAAAGAGTTCTGAAAGATCTCCAAATACTTTGGTTTTTTAAGTGTAGACAGTTATACAACAATTATAAATAAATATGCTGGACTAAGTAATATGAAATGCAGTGCATTTTAGCATACTTTACATTGAAATCATTGGAACTGCAACATGTGCTACACTATCCTAAAAAATTGGGCCTTAGTTACTATCTTAACCATTTTTTAGAGCTGCTGCTATGAGATTTTTTTTTTCCCCTCTCTTTTTTTTTTTTATATATACTGCCTATTTTTATTTTGAATATTTCTTTAGGAAAATATTTTTATTTTTTTAGGAAGGAATTACTTTGTAAAATACAAGTATAACCAAATTTGTCTTGCTGTAGGGAGTGAAATTCCCTTGCCATTCTAGGTCTCAAATGTGAAAATGAAGACCTGGACATAAGTGATTTGCAAAATCCCCAGATGACCGTAATTTCTTGTAAAGATCAAGGTATAAAAAAAAAAATAAGGATAGTAGGACAGATGAGCTAAAGACATGCTGCCTGGCAGACCCTAAAAAGATTGGCCATACTTTGTCTTTTCTGGTAGAACTAAAATTTTCTTGAAAACAACTGGGAAGTACTGCTAGCTGCCATTTTTTTAAATATGGCATATGTAAATGTGTATGCACATGTGAGTAGGTCTATGGTCATGGGAAGGACATGCTTCTGAGATATACTTTTCCTGGCTAAAGACATGCTGCCTGGCAGACCCTAAAAAGATTGGCCATACTTTGTCTTTTCTGGTAGAACTAAAATTTTCTTGAAAACAACTGGGAAGTACTGCTAGCTGCCATTTTTTTAAATATGGCATATGTAAATGTGTATGCACATGTGAGTAGGTCTATGGTCATGGGAAGGACATGCTTCTGAGATATACTTTTCCTGATTTTACTCTCTACCAGCTCTCCCTGAAATTGCAGGCGGTATAAGCACATCAGTAAATTAAAAACAGAATAAGGCATGGATCTGGGAGAGTAGAGAAAGTTATCAATTTAATTACTTTGGAAGAACTTTCTGAACAGCTGAATTCTCAAGGAAAATACTCTGTTACTTATTTACTGAGGTTTGTAACAAAGGCCTTAAAGATTGTAGATCAATTGCCCATTCCAAACTTCCCAGAATAATTCAGGAACTATGAATATAAATATTATAATTTTCTGATTATAAACCAATTCAGTTATCAGTTTCTGTGAAATTGCTAAGGAACCATTAAATAGGTGTGAAAATGTCTTCAGGCTCAGAGCAGAATTGATTCACAGTAATATGGCTGTAGCAAAATTTTGGACAACTGATTTAAGTGTTTTGGAATTCATATTGAATATTCAGGATTCTTTAAAAATATGTTTATCAGCGACCACAGAGCAGAATCAACTATGATACACTGTAGCCTATACCACAAATACACCTTCAGATATGTTATTGGCATCCCAGTTGCCACTTTTAGTAGGCTAAAAAGGCTAGTTTTGATAAAAAGCTATTATCTAATACAGTTCAGGGGAAACCTCGAGGATGAAAACTACTTCTAACCTTTGAGCATTCTGTTTGACAAATTCAGCAATAACTGATACAGTTTTCTCCTAAGGGGATTAGTACAAGATCTGGCATTGGCACTAACATTACACTGTGAATATATTCTGGTTTTAATAGCTGGGTTTTTTTATTATACTACTAGGGATTAGATAATCAGTTTAGTTGGAAAATGTGTATGCTTTGGACAAACTAAGTATTTCCATTAACAGTAAATCCTTTAATAAGGGCAAAATTACAATGAAATTAATTACATCCTGAACTTGGCAGGGATTTCTGCTCGTATTCCCTAAAATATTTTATACATGTCTTCTGACTTAATTTTCTTGGAAAAAATATAGTCATTTGAAAGACAAGACTTCATGTCCAAGCAAAGAAAATACTGAAGGAGAATATACAAGAGCTAGGTTTTACTCCTGTCACTGAGCAAGTAATTTCATCCTTCTGTGTTTTTTGCCTGTTAGATCCATTCACTCACTCTCTTGTCTCTTTAGACTGCAAACTGTGGGGCTGGGGCTGTCTCCATGCTTCTTCATACTGCGGAATTCACCCAAGCCTTAGGTCTCCCTACTGAATTTTGCCGTGACTTGACCTCCAGAGATGAGAAACTGTGTTACAAAGAGTTTTCAGAACCCTGTTTCATTGAATTTCCTCTGTCAAAAGTCTCTTTTCCATGAGTGATTTACTAAAAAAAAAAGTGGTTTAATTTACTTTGGCTTTTATTTATTTTTCTTCTAAAGTGGTGCTACTGGAGCTCATTTACTTCCTCTTGTACACCCAACAGGATGCCTGCTCGCTCTGTCAGATGTGCAGATTCCTTCAGCAATCAGGGGCCAGATCTTGCATCTGTCTATCAGTCTTCATGGAAAAAGTTCAGGTAAGACTCATGCATTGTCAGGCAGAGGTATATTTTGTGGAGGCTCCTGCTGTTTCAACTAATGTGTTCTATAAAACACCCTGATTGTTTTCTACATTTTTTCTGAACAATATCACTGACAGCCAGGATTTCACCTGAGGAGTTTTGCACAAATTCTCAACGCACACTTTTTTACTATTCTTAAGCATAACTGAAGATGTTCTTGCTGGTGAATAAATATTACTGGAAGACTAATTGTGATGAAACTGGAATTTTGCTGTTCATTACTACAGATATACAGGTATAAGCATTTAGTAATACAGGTAATGGTTTATTTGATTCACCAATCACAGTAGCAAAACCTGAGCCAGTGCTGAAAGAATTCCCCATGGCCTTCAATGATTTTTTTGCTGAAGCCCTAAGAAGGAAACCATGTTTACAGAAAGTCAAGAAATCATAAGATAATTTTGTAATTATCTGTGACACTCCAAATATTAAGTCTCATTACTTGGTTGGTTAGTGTTCAGTTACACATCCTAATATTAATAATATTAAATAAAATACATTCAAGATAGACTGAGATTAAACTAGATGAATCAGTGCTAATATGGTTTGAATTTGCCTTTTTTTTTTTTTCTTCTTTATTTATTCAACACTGCAATGAAATCCTAATGGAATTTGCCCTCCTAAAGGGCAAATCCAGACTAACACTGTTAATGATAGTGCAGAATTACAAATCAAAAACGTCACTTAATTTTTTTCATGTTTATTACTACTTACTGTTTTAATGAGTTATAATTGTATTGTTATTAATACAGAAACTATTAATTTTAAGTTTATAATTAAAATTTTCATGTGTTTGCCAATTGTTTGTACCTGGTAGCACACCGTGCTGAATAAAAAGAAACTATTACTATTCTTTTACTGCTGATTAATATTTTCAAATTAAACAGGTTCCTTTCTTAAAAAATATAACTCATAAAAAGACAATAATTCTGAGATATTCTGGGAAAAAGAAAATGCATATGCATTTAAATGTAACATTTTCATTACACATTTGCAAAGACAGCATGCCTATAAATTACAAGCTCGTAATGTTTTTAAAAAATACTGTTGTTCCATTCAATAGAGAAGCAGGAAAGTATTTGATATATAGAGTGTAAGATTTATAATAACCTTTCAGAATTAATTCCTTTTGCTCTGTAAGGAGCTTAATTTAATTATATTTATAGAATATTGGCACCAATATACATACTGTAAACATCCAATCTCTGAGTAAACAACTAACAAAACTAATTGAAGTAGGTCCACTATGTGTTGAACTAGCTATTAATACTATATGTCCCTTATCCATTTAGAATATATGGACTGTTAATTACATGTACAGCTGCTTTCCTGAAAAGAAATTTCAGTTGCTGTGCTGGCAGAAAGTGCTGGAGACAGAGGGGACTGCTGCTTGATGCAGCCTCTCCTCTCTGACCATGACCATGATGTTTTCAGTAATTCTTTTGGAAGTTTGGATGACTCTCCTGATGTTGCTCTGTTAAATCCTGTTATAAATAACCTATAGGTATAACAAACATATAGTACCTTCTGGAATTAATCTTTTCTTATACTTCTGGTGGAAAACAGGAGTGTGTGTTTTCTTTTTCCTTAATCAGGCTTGCAATGAGCTTAAAATAAAATAACATGTAATCTCAAAGTAGTATTTAAAACAAGAAAACCCCAAACAAACAAAAAAAACCCCACCAAAACAAACAAAACGAAACAAACCCCAAAACACCAGGTTACACACTCATTTATTTTACTCAGAAATCCGTATAAGCATCCTTTAAGCAGTGTTTCAGATTCACCTGA
This sequence comes from Eurypyga helias, assembly GCF_000690775.1. Lineage (NCBI taxonomy): Eukaryota > Metazoa > Chordata > Aves > Eurypygiformes > Eurypygidae > Eurypyga > Eurypyga helias. The sequence continues at coordinate 35,596 of NW_010257120.1, forward strand.
AACTGCACAAACACAACAGCACACTGTCCCCCAGCTCTCCCCTTGCCCTGCTCCCAGCTGCATGGTCTCACTCAGACTTTGGCCCGACTTTAGGAATTGTTAGGTCTTTCACTGAAACAAAATGATTTCACAAAAATTTTAGAAAAATGCCCTCCTATGTGTACATACATGTATGTATGTGTCTATGTATCTAACTGTGTATTTGTGGTAGATAGTATTCTGCAGTTTGAATTACAAAATTGTCTAGCATAGCTGGTACAAGGTAAGAAAATGAGAGGGTAAAAGAAAATGACAGGAAAAAGATGCCACCCTGTCAGTGACAGTAACTTGAGACTTACCCTTTCTGTTCCCCAGATGCTTCTCTTACAGACCGTTTTTTTCCCTTGGTGTCCACACCAGATGTCTTGATTCAGACCACATGAGCCATCATCTTTTGCACAGCACCAAATCCCTAAGGTTTATAGACATGTGGTTTAACCTCAGCTAGCAATTAAGTACCACACAGCCATTCACTCAGCTCCCCCTCCCCTCCAGTGGAGGAGGAGAATTGAAATAAGAACTATTTAATAACTGAATATAAATGAATATTATAGTGATAATAATAATAAAATTAAAAATACTACTAATAGCAGGTAATGAAAATAAAACATATGATACAGTTGCTCACCACCTGCTGACCAATACACAGCCAGGTCCCAAGCAGCGAAAGTCAGACAGAGAGCCTGAGAGCCAGAGACCGCATGCGATTGCAGCAGAATCCAAGCGAGATCGAGAAAGAGATTACACCAGAGTCTGAGTGAACTCCACATGCAAGCACATGAGCAGGAAAGCCAACCAACCCACTCTCTAAGTAACATGAGCAGAGAAGCTAAACAATTGAGCTATTGAGCAAGCTAGCTAGTGAGCTATGGCCCCCCAGCCCACTCCCAGCTGATATACTGACCATGACATGCATGGAATCAAGTACTCCTTTGGTCATTTTGGGTCAGCTGTATGTCCACCCCCACTGCTTGTGATGAGGATGTTTGGAACACAGGTGCAGTATCACCTGGAAAAGACCTTGAATTGATGCAAGAACTCCTTAGCAACATCTGAAAAACACCTTCTCAGTATTCTTCTCAGAGCAAATGCAAAACATAGCTTCAGACCAACACACAGCCTCAAACTCATTATTAAGTTAATATGAAGCAGAATTAAAACCTTGGGTCTCCATTTGTTACGTTGCATGGTAAAACACTGGTGTAGCAATACTTTCAGGAGAATGTTCATGTAGGATTGGGAATAAGAAATTTCTTCCTTTTGCCAAAGGGTGGGGTGACAAAATGATTGCCTGCAGAAGCAACATGGACAGTATGTATGTGTAATAGGAAGCTCTGCAATTAAATATATATAACATATGTACCATAACATATTGATTCATATTCTTAGTGTTGTAGATAATTTGTAGTATAACTATGTACCATATTTCACTGGATTTTCCCTCACTGAAAAAGTTAAAATCAAAGATATGTGGGTTTTTTTCTAAAGCCCTTTCTCTACCTTAAACAAAACCTAACACCTTATATTTTTGGAAGGCATCAGTAGGAATTGTGGAAGTAATCACTTCTGGGATGTGCAGATCAGCTATCAGGAAGGATCTTTTGAGTTGTTTCATGACAATGTGCCCAAGGCCCATCAAAAGTGATTTTAAAGCAGATACAAAGACTTCTCAGATTGTAGAATTGTAGAAACAGGACTTTGGTTATCTCTGTAACTCTTGCAATGAGAAAGGATAAATTACTTTACCTTACCTGGTACCAAGTTTGTAAATAGCATTTAAAAACCTATTTTTTTCTGTCTTTAACATACACAATTGTGAAATCAGTTGAATATCTCTAGGGAAAAAAATAACACCGAAGGACAAATGATGAAATTAAAATGCAAAGTGTAAATAAAAAAAAATATCTGGCAGGTATAGAAAAAAAAGGAATTATATTTAACGCTGAACGATCTAAAATAATATTCTTTAAAAGTTGGAATTGAAATGACAAGAGAAACTTTTTTTTTTATATAACTTAGGCAGACACTCATTTTATATGTTTGAAAAATGTTCAACTATTTTCAGTATGTTAAGAAATGTATTTTATGCTTCGACTAAACTTGGTCAAAGAATGACCTATATGTAAATATAAATCTTCATGTGTGATTTAGACACACACTGTCAGTTTTCCATGAAGGCTAGTTAATATGTTAGTTTTCAAAAGATATTGAAAAGCTTGTCATGAAGCCTGAATGATTTGTATATGATGCTGATATTGCACATCATTTAAAAGATGAGTTATTCAAGTGTTTTTTTATTATGTGCTACTGTAAAGGTTACATGGATTTTGTGAGGCTGTTGGATGTTGTAAGGCTATTGGATATTTGCAAGGCTATTTGGATATTGTAAAGGTTACATGTGTTGTTGTAAAGTCTACATGACCACAATGACTTCTTGATAGTAATGCATCCTTTGCAGAACATGAATATATATGTCCTGTATGGAAAAAGCTTTGCCCACTGTGCTGTAATACTTAGATACAAAATTCTAAAAGGTACTTGAGATATTTTTTTATTTTGCTCTCACTTTCCAAAGATGACCTTGGTATATATGGGGAATATAATATTTCTGTTGGGTGAACTTTTTGAGTTCATGAACTTTTTGTTGCATGAACTTTTTGAGAGGCAAAAAGTAATAATGAACACTGTGCATGGGCAGACCCATGGAATCAGTTTGCTGGATGTAACTGTCTCATTTTTTCATGCAACTTGGTCTTTTAAAGTAGTCTTTCTTGTATTTTGTTTTAGAAGGCAAAAGCCATGCCCATTTTTTAAGAATCTTTATGAACTGTGGATATTTGAAGGAATAATATTGACATACAAATAATTTTATTCAAGCCTTTTTTCTGTCCATACGCTCTTGCCAAGGAAATAAAAGTCGGTATTAATAATTTATAAAGTAAGAATAGTGCAGAAAGTCATATCCCAGGTGCTGATGGGGTACAGCATAATCTGACGTTATATCATGGCACAAACCTCTATACATTCTTCTGACAGAAAGAAGCCAATTAAAAATATGGAACCATCAGCTTTTGCAGCATATTTGAAAAGGGCAGTGAGAAATGTAAACTGCAAAGAAATGGAGATTGGTGTACAAGATAAATGATGTATTTTTTACCTGCTTTTTTCACCAAGTCTGAGACAGGAGCTTCAGCTGTAAAATCCCCAATATCCTATGGGTTCCAGTAGTCAGTCGTTCAGACAAACTTACTTTTGCTTTGTATAGCAGTCAATTTTTTTTCATAGTATTTTTTTTCCCCATTGGATATAGTTTCATGTAAAAGCATGAAAAACATTTATAGAGACTGCCATCCCTGTAAATAATATTGCCCTCACCTATGTAAGTGGCATCTCCAATCAAGTGTGGTGATATTGCTATAGTTAGAGCCGTTTTGATCAGAGGTTATCTCTGATAAATAGTGAAGGCTGGAAGAAAATTTAGTTCCTACTGGAAATATTTATTTGTTGATGTGTTCTGATACATGATCTGATTTCCAAAAACTTTTATTACAACATTTAATATGCATTCACTACATACTCAAATTCAAAAGTGTTTTGGGCTTGTAGCAATTTGCAAAGGAATGGATGTGTTTTAATTGTTTGTTTGCAGCTCATTGATTACTGTATATGACATTTCTTTGAAGATGTCACCTGATCAAGGCAGGGATGGATCCACTTTTTGGACTTCCATGGACTACTTTGGGCCAGGGAAGTTAGTGGAGGAAGGCAGAGGGCTGTTTCTTTCCTGCTCTTCCCCAAAATTTGCAGGACTAAGGTAGCTGTTGTGGAGGAGTTAAGCAGAGTGAAAGGCTGCAGCAGACACATGGGGAGATAGCAAAGACAGACTTTGGTGCTGGAAAGAGAGAGGTGAAATTTGACACAACGCAGAAAGCCCCGGGAAGAATCCTGGGTTGGGCACGTGCCTAGAAACAAGAACCTCCCTACAGAGATACATCAAGCAGAGATTTATTCATAAACCACCTTTGTAACTCTCTTTCCATTAGCACCTCTAGGATTTCTCTGTCTTATAAACATGATGATTCTGATTTTTGTTCTTCTGGAATCTGTTTTTGGTTGGTGGTGGGGGTTTTTTGTTTGTTTTGGTTGGTTGTTGGGTTTTTTTGGTGGTTTGTTTGGTTGGGTTTTGTTTTTTTGATTGGTTGTTTTTTTTTTTAATTCCAGGCTATTCTGTGCCTCATGCGGAATTAACCTTAAAGATAGATACTGACAGGCAGATATACCTTGAAGGTCTGGAAGATGTGAGGGTCATGTAACACTCTTGTATTGACTAAATAAGGTGGTTGTATGGGGATGGTATAAAAATAATAAGAATTAAAAAAAAACCTTTAAGTAACTTGTTTTTTTGGTTATAATTGTCAACTTAATTAACAGCCGTTAGTCACTGTCCAGGGAGGAGGCTCAGTGTGGACAGATCCACACTGCAGAGCTTGCCCTGAGGACCCACGAGGTTACCTCATCTGGCCCAGCTTCATCAAAATTACTCTTTTCTAAAACTGAATCCAGATGAACTGGGTATCTAACAGTCCCTACATATACTTACATTAATAGTAAACAAAGCAAATTACCATTTTGATAATTCACTAACTAGCAAAGTTATTTCATAACAGCATCCTTTATAAATTTATATGATACCTTGAGGAAGCTCAACTTCTTATAGTTTCACTGACAAGCAAGAAGAACAAGTCACCTTATCTCTCAGAGATACCACTGGGCAACATAAAAACTTATATTGGATACACGATACTTGGCTATTGATATTACTCACAGCAGTCGCTGCTGGCAAAAGTAATTTCATTAATGACCTTCCTGTAAAAAAAGGTAATCCTCTTTGCTTTTGCTGAGCATAAATACTAATAAGCTTGAGAGGTTGAGACGATCCTCCTGACCCAGTTCTTTGCCATTAATTTAGTCTCTGCATGTGGGGTTTTTAATGGTATTTATCACCTAAGCGCAATTACCAGCTTTATGGCAAAAATCATTATGTTCCTATTTCTCGGTAATTTAGTTTTTCTATTGCATCACCAATTACATTTGGATTTTTAATTCCATAACCCTCTGCATAAGCATCATCAACAGTCCAACTACTAATGCTAATAAGTCATCCCATTTTACTTCCCCAGAATTGTTTTATTCATTGACTGGATTCACAGGAAATTCTGTTTAGAAGATATTAATTTAAAGTGTGAGGTAGTCCATAGAGTTAACTTGAGCCTTTTTGATTATATGTTTTCCTCTTGTAAACTTCTGTGGACATATATTTAATTCTTTTCTCTGACATATAGTATACATTACCAAAGAAAGTTACTTTATTCTAATATCAGTAGACCAGAAGATCTCTCTCTTACTTGTTTTCAAATAAAAGTTGTATATTTTCTTACATTATTATGCTGAACACAGAAGTTCAGGACTTCATGAGATAACACATATATTATCGCAGTAATTTAAGAAACTGCAGTGACTGCATTGAAAATCATAACCATGTGAAAGAGGTAAAGAATTCTTAAGCAGTGAAGTTTTCTTTATATTCAGCAGATACTAAAGCTAACTTCTATATTCATCACAGTAACTATTGATTAAATATCTTATTTAAATTTTAAATGAACTTTTGCGTAAGTGATTGGTATTGGAATTTTATGAAAAGTGAGGGAATCAGACAATGTTGAGGTGAGTCTTCTGAATAGTGACTTTATTTAGAAAAATGAGTATTCATAAGCACTGGATGAATAATCATAGTTTCATCATAATTGCAATCTCCTGGTTGGCCACAGTATGAAATATTTTGGGAAATAAATGCAGGTTATTTTGGTGAGAAGGCCATAATGGAAGAGCAAGTAGCTTCAATAAATGATTTCATTCTTTTATATATCTACTTAGGAAGTAATACACTAAATGAGAGAGTGTGTGTGTATAATGAGTATATATAAATATAATTAATATATATGATGATGCTGTTACACTCTTAGGATATTTCATAAAATAACCTTCAAAGTATTGAAACAAAGAATTACGGAAAGAAGTTAAAAAACACAAGTATATTTTCAGCTTATGTTACCATTGCATAGAACATGTCGTACCTTGGGTTACTAAATCATTTTATCTCAGCCTTAAACCTAACTTTTTAGACTATCACAAAGAACAGTTCCTTGTTTGCAAACTTGGGTTATAAAAAAAAAAAAAGCAGGTACAAACTATTTTGTTGCACTGCAAAAAGTGAAGTCATATACTCAAAACTCTGTTTTCATTTTATGTTTTTCTGTAATATCATCTAGGCAAGCAAACATAAGTGAAAGATATGCAGATACTAACAAGAGGTTTGAGTCTGCAGAAAATTACATAAAACAACATAATTCTTTTTATTCTTTTGCCTTTTCATAAAAGTAGCAATATTCAATAAGAAATATTTAAATTTTCTATGAAATAAGAATGAAAAGGAACACACAACATAGAATGGACTGTTCATAAGAGATATGTCCTTAAAAGTTCTAGCTGAAAACCAAGAAATTATTAAAAGATAAATTTCTATGTGGTTGTATCATTGGTAATGTACTATTTCAGTTAAGTGAGATTGAAAATAAATAAAATTAAATACTAAGTTCAGTCCAAAAAAATAAGAATTTCAGCCTGATTTTCCTGATGAAAGTCATACCCTATTGCCACCAAAGAAAAAATACACAAACAAGCCAAAGAAAAAAATCCTACCCCACCCACCAAAAAGAAAAAAAAAACCCCACACACCCAACCAATCAACCAACCAACCAAAAAAAAAAAAACCACCCCACCAAAAAAACCCCCAAACAAACAAAAAACCCCACCTGGAAAATTATTCCAACATTTCTAATCTAAGTTTAAGCATGTCCTTGTTACTAAAGCACAGGATTATCTCTGTTAATTCTTATACAGTAAGCCTTTTTATAATCTGCTGCTGGTATAAGACTATAATGAAGATTTTAAAGCTCTGCACTGTAGGTTTTGTCAGGTCTGTGTGTCTCACTATAACATGACATCTGCAGTCTACTGTGAGTAGAGAATTTTAATTCTTTTGTGCGCCACATTCTAGGGAATAGTTCTTATTACATGTTAATGGTTGTTTAGTGTATGCTGCACAAATTTATTGTAAGGAAGAGATGCGGAAGCCATCTGAATACACCTTTCAGTAGTGGTACTACCTCATGGTACTCTTAATTTAATGTTAAGCTACCATGACACAAATCATAGAATCATAGAATGGTTAGGGTTGGAAGGGACCTTAAAGACCATCTAGTTCCAACCTCCCTGCCATGGGCAGGGACAACTTCCACTAGACCAGGTTGCTCCAAGCCTCATCCAGCCTGGCCTTGGACACTTCCAGGGATGGGGCATCCACAGCTTCTCTGGGCAACCTGTCACAGTGCTTCATGCCCTTCTCAGTGAAGAACTTCTTCCTGATATCTAAATCTACCTGCTTCCTATTTAAATCCGTTACCCCTTGTCCTGGCACTACAGGCTCTTGTAAGAAGTTCCCTCCCCACAGCTTTCTTGGAGGCCCCCTTAAGGTATTGGAAGGCTGTAATAAGGT
>NW_010257121.1:0-21188 GCF_000690775.1 Eurypyga helias
GGGGGGCATTGTTGGGGTGAATAGGGGAGGGGGTAGAGATGCCCAAAGACATTAATCCTGCTTGGGAAACAACAAGAAATGATGATCCAACAACAAAAAATTGTAAATTATTTAAAATTTCCATCTCTTAATCCTTTGCTTTCCTTCTAAAACATGCTGTAGTTGCTGAAAGGACAGGCAGTCTTTCCAACCCAGTCACACTTGTGAGGGAAAAACACCATGTGCTGAAGCCTATGAAACCCAGAGGTCGCATGTGGTTGCTACCCATATGACATAACTCCGAGCCTGAGTGATTATATTCCCTGGAGTATGACAGTCTGAAGTTTGAGGATGAATTTAGAAAGCACTGAAGGGGACAAATGCACAGCCAGCTCTGCAACAGTGGCACACATAGAGCTGCTTCTCAAACGTTTCTGTGCTGTTTCCCCTGACACATGACAGACCAGCATCTACACTTTGAGTTTACACATTTGGACACACTGTGCTGGAGGACTTGAGTTAACTTAAAGAATCCTACACTTCAATCTGTCCCTAAGACGTACTGAAAGTTAATTAGTAAAATGGAAATCATTTCCACATTCCCTTTAAAAAAATAAGCTGGAGTGTTAGAGGCAGAGCAAGTCACTGTTTGAACTTTTCAGTGTAAACAAACACATGAGAAATCCATCATGGCTAAAGGGCTGCTAACAGCAGCCAGCTTCCCCCGCCTTCCCTGTACATCTAAGCTTTCAGGAAAAAGTGAAGCAGGAATAATGATCTATATGATCCTCCTGGGAACGGTCCTCCCTTTCTCCCCCCATCCCCAATCACTTTTCACCTCCTTGTTCCATACACAGAACAAAACGCAGGGCCTGCAATATATTAACTATGACCAAACTGAATTAGCCTAACATTTAAGAAGTGAGCTGTACTGCTGCTGCAGCGAGCAAACACGGCCAGATCTTCAGTTTCAGTCCCACAGCCGGCTCCTAGTCTCCATCCAAGAAAAAAGTCCCACGGGAGGGGTGGCAGCATCAGCCTGTCATGCTCTGCAGGTCCCAGGGGATCTGTGCGAGGCACTTGAGGTGGGAAAGCGGCCAAGTTCATCCACAACAAGAGCTTACTAAGCCCTTTAAATAGCTCTATCTGCTGCTTCCTGAGCCTGCAGGAAAAAATGCTTCTCCGGGACAGAGTTGTCCAGCTAAAGATTCCCCAAACGCTGCCCTCCATGGGCACCAGGAGATAGGGATGGGTACATCTAGGGCAGACACAACGTTAGCAAGCCTGAGGCCTGAATTCTCTAGAACAGAACTATTCCAGTTCTTAAGCTTTTTTATTTCACGTGGAAAGTGTACAGTTTAACTGCTGATGGTGTTACTTTACAGCGTAAAGAAACAGGTTAAAAAAATTGGACTGAAACTGAGTATTTCGAAATGAGTCACAGACGTTTTGAATTCCAAAACGTAAGAATTTAAAAGTGACTGAAACAATTTCTGAGTATTTGTGGAGGCTGGAAGAAAGCCACCCAGAAGACTGGAAAAAAGCAGTCGTGGTAGTTTTCCACACCGAGATACTCCATCCAAAGATGGGAGGTCCTACACTCTTCAAGCTGTAAGAGTTCACTTCAGGGTGGAAACGGTGTGTTCAAAGCAGCGTACGGGAAGGAGTTAAAAATAAACAGCCTGGAATCTGAATCTTCAAAGATTTTCCGTTCATTGTCTTCATTTCTATTTTTTCAGATTATAACACAGAAGGCACCCAAAACAGGCATGTGCCAGCAGCTTCAGGAGTAAGGCTAAATGGAAGTAATTGTCTGAGCTCCTGCCCATCGAATGTGTTTCCTGAAACAAGAATCTTATGAATCCCTTCAGGGTGACTCACCCATGTAACATTCATCTCACAAGAATCGGAATTTTGCATGCTGCAGTGTGAAGCTATTTTAGCCAGCTGGAATATAAATGTTCTTGGTACTCCCATTTTGGAAAGGAACACCTAAAGAACCGCAGCTATGCCATTTTTTGAGCAATTCATTTAAGAAAAATGCAAATCGGTCACAGAACAGTATAGAAATACCTATGCTAATGTTAAAAACCCCAGCGAGACTGCATTGGCTGCAGCCAAACCATAAATATTCAAAACCCAAGATAAGAAACTCCACCCTACAGTCTCTTGGCCTGTTCTAACACCAGTTTGGATAACTTAATGTGCTGGGTGGGTGTCAGCATCGCCGTGTGTTAATCAGCTGCACGCAGTCCATCCTTTCAAACCACACGGGTGTGTAAGTGCTTGCATCTTCAGTTAACGGAGTCTTCCAGAAGGCCACGTGCAGGAATTGCTGACACTAATGTAAACCATCACACACCGCACCTCAGCCCTGGTGTTTGTTATTTTTGCTCGGTGCTCCTCTGCCTACTTACGGCTGGAGACCGAGCTTGTGCCTCTGCTAACATCCAGACCCAAAGAGAGAAAATTATCTGGCCCACTTCCTTGTCGGGTGACTTCTGGCTTTAAATCAGACTCTCTTAACCAGCTGTCCCTACCACCACTAGTGTGGGAAGAAGGAGATACTTGCTACTTTGAGATTAAAAAAAAAATACTTGGAAAAAGGAGTTGACAGCACATTTTCTATTTGGAGTGTTTCACAGTGTTACTGTCCCTACCAGCTCCCTGGTCACTGGTTACAAGGGTTACTTTATAGGCAGTCATTGCAGGAGGTTGTGCACAGCCTAAGGACCATCATTTCGCAGTTCCACAAACAAATCTGATTTTTAGGAATGTTACTCATCACAAGCATACATGCAGAATTTAACAGTTGCTAATACTCATCATTTCCCCGCCAACTCTCTTTTCCCCTTTCCATAATATAACCTGCGTTTTGGTAAGAATACCTGAAAATGGCTATTTTATTGTCACAAATCACAATGGACAATGTTTTTTAAGCAGCCTACAGTAAATCTGTATTTTCTTCAGCCAGAACAGCGTGGTGACTCAGCACTACAAACACACAACACAGCGATTACGCACAACACTGTTGAGGGAAACTAGAAGCTCGAGGATAACTGATAAGATACGAACAAAACACACATCTGAAATTCTCTTCCTGTCCAAGTTGACACCACAACTGCAAACCCATTTTTTTCTAACTAGTGTGAATGACATCTGCAGCTTTTCTCATTTGACATGCAAATGGAGAGACACTCTCAAAGGCATAAGAAACTCATCCAAGGGAGAGCTGTTTCATGTATGGACCTGGTGCTAGTTAGTAAACTCATGCCATGTTGGGAGAGAAATAGTCCTACATCTCTAGGAAAGACATGCAAACTTTCATCACTTTAAACTTCAAGCCTAAATACCTTTATCACTGTAAATTGACTTTGCAGTCTTAGTCTTGTTCAGACTTCATTATTTTCAGTAAATAATTAAGACGGGCTAGTGGCAGTCAGAAGAAATAGAATTAATAGTAAATATTCTCCTGTGTGTATACAACCTGTTGAACTCCACAACACAACACAACACAAGAGCTCCACAACACAAACGAACTATCCCATTGTGAGAGACCTTATCTTGAGTTGTCTCAAAATTTGCTGAGAAAGTTGTGGAACTTCCTAGTGGCTTGGCTTTTGGTGGATTGGGACCAGGGATTGCCTGCAGGCCTGAATAGATAAGGGCCAATTGGCCTACCAAACACATGCAAATAGCCTCTGGAGACCAGTTGGATCAAGGACAAAGAACAATCACATCGCTTCACAGGCACAGAGGAACACCAAGCCCGCCAAAGTATGCAAGTGATGATGTGGTCCCATGCACCCCATAGGACCAGCTACCCAGCCTGAGAGCTTTCGTGGGAGGCCAGAGTCAGCAAAAAAATACCCTATAAAAGACTGAGACCAAACCATGATAGGGACCCTTCCCAACAAAGACTATGGACCAACGGGACGCCACTGGGTCCATGGTGGTGACTACCTCTCGCAATTCTATCCCGACTGCTTGCTAAATTTTTCCCGTTTTCTATTTTCTCTCTCCCCTATCACTATTTTCTTACAACGAAAATAAACTTCTTTGTTAGCAGCATCTGACCTTGTTTGTGTCTTAATCTCACTCTGGGTATAAAACCGAATCTCCCCCTTCCCAGGATAACTGGGCTGGGACACCCATCCAGAAAGTAAAGTGCTTTTTTTGGTAACTCTTCTTAGATTATGTCATGTCTCTAAGTTTCCTGAAATTTCCCTGATGTGGTCAATTATGATCTTACTTAATACCTGCATTTAGACTTAAACTGACACAAACTGTTACACGATACCAATAAATTTAGAGTAGAGTAGAGTAGAGTAGAGTATAGTATAGTAGAGTAGAATAGAATAGAACAGAATAGAATAGAAAAAAAAAAAACAAGAATAGCATAGAGTAGAGTAGAATAGAGTAGACTAGACTAGAATAAAAAAAAGAATAGAATAGAATAGAATAGAATAGAATAGAATAGAATAGAATAGAATAGAATAGAATAGAATAGAATAGAATAGAATAGAATAGAATAGAATAGAATAGCGTAAGGGACCTACATTGATGCCTGACCACTTCAGGGCTGACTAAATGTTAAAGCAAATTAAGGGCATTATCCAAATGCCTCGTAAACCCTGACAAGCTGGGGGCATCGACCACCTCTCTACGAAGTCTGTTCCAGTGTTTGACCACCCTCTTCATAAAGAAATGCTCAATCTTCATAATGTTGTATGAAAAGAAACAGAAGAAGAGTTTATTGCCTGGGATGCCATTAACTTAACAGCATTTGAAATATTTTACTTGACTACAGCTTGTTCTTGTTTTTAATTTCTCAAGTTTCCATCTTTCAAAGACAGCAGCAACCAGAAATGGTAGCCAGGGTTGGTGGAAACAGAAAAGGGCCCAAATCACACATACTCTCCCTGAAAAGGATGCAGCCCATCTTTTTGCAATGAGTTCTCCAATCTTAAAGAAAGTTCCTGCAAACACTTAAAAAGGTGCCCACAGCCTAAAAATCCTAGGTATTTATCACCAAATTACTGCTACCCCTTCTAAGTTGTATCTGTCATTCTATCCCACGTAACACTAATGATCAGGAAAGTATTCAGCCCTATGTTAAAATCATGCTGGCATTAAATAATTTTTTCATTGCCGCAGATGAAAACCCCTAGTAGCATGAGAAAATTCAAGTGCTCAAGTAAAAAATATTAATGCACCAGACAAAATAGTCCCTTTGCAATATTTAATAAAATCCAGGTGACATTACCTTCTGCCATCCTTAACAGCACTGAAGAATGCCTTAACTCTTAAAGTGGTCCTGTTTATTTCTTCAGGTAAATTTGAAGACATTAAGAAGAGTACAATGCTAATAAATATTAGCTGGGTCAGTACTTTTTATTAGGATTGTTATATAGAACTGAGCATGGCATTTTGCAATTATGTCTTACTTCGCAGTCATATATGACTACAAAAGACTCCTCGATGTTTCTCTGTCTCAGCTGAGAGTTTATTAGTATGAGCCAAACGCATAGGAAGTTTAGGTCAAGGGTTACTACAACAGCGGCGTCTTGTTTATAGCTACGCAGTAAGGCGAGAAAGTCAGCTTGGTAAACAGTGAGTAGCCTTGCTTTGTCAGGTTATGTTGAAGACTGCATCACCACCATCCATCAGGATGATAGATCGTGAAAATCAGTTACACAAGCGCAGAAACGTAATGGACATCCCCCAGCTGTCGGCAGCAGCAAGGCTTCAATCCTGTTCACAGGAAGGAACTTTGTTTCTTACCTTGCAGGCTCTGGAATTGCTGGGGATATGCTCTCAGCCAGTTGCGCAGCAGCAGCGAGATCTGAGATGTCCTGACCTCCAGATCTTTCCAGGCTGTTTTCCTGAGGGCTCCTTTTTAAACCATGCTCGTTACCAGGAGGTTGGTCTAATTCTGAATCTTGTGGAGGGCTCTAGAATGAAAAAAAGAACAATTTAAATAGCTACTCCTATTTGGGAGTACAGGAAATTTTGGAGAATACATAAGCTTAATGGAGTTTTGTTCTGCCCACTGATGGACAGCTTCTGTGGCAGATTTCACTGCTTTGGTGGAACTTGCAGGTTCCAAAGCCAAGCCATTTTTTTTCTTAACGACAGAAAACTAGAAGGAAGTGGTTGAGCCAAAAATAGATACCAGGAGAAGAACAGGGAGAGAAGAATTCAACAATTGTTCTGAAGCAGACAGGGCCTTTACTGACCCAAGGAGGGTATCATCTTCTCTTTTTCCAAGCCTGGCAAATCCTTCCTTGCTAAGCAAGTTTAAAATGAGAAAGGATGGAAACAAGCTAGGAACTTAGACACTCATAGTATTAGTGGTATCTTTGGAGTGAAGTTAGAGATAAAGCCAACATCAATCAAGACATAGGACTTGAATCCAAGTCCAGGTTCTTCCCCTTCCTCTTCAGCAAAGCTCAGAATGCCAACGAAAGGGCCAGGCTGTAACCCACAGTGTGCCTGCAAATCCCTGGGGTTCTACAACATCCCCGTAGGGCTGCTTACAACAGGTAGTGGCACCTTCCTGATGACGTGGGGTTTTTTTTGGCAAAAGTATCTGTAGAAGGAAAATCAGAGTTGGTAAAAGATGCTTTGAACAGCAGCTGAGGATGTCTTCAAGTGTAAGAACTGGAGAGAAACAATTAAGTGTAAAGCAAGAATGCAGTCTGAAAGAGCTCCATTTCAAATTCTCTGGCACATCAAACAATACTCAAAGAGAAGGAAAACCACTTATTCAGATCACCCTCAACATATAGTCACGATTGTTTTCAGAATTCTTAGCTGTAATTGTAAGAAACCAAAGGCACGCTTAAGGTAAAGACACATAAATGTAGGCACTGACCATGGGAGAACCACTTCAGAAGAATGTCACAGGGGAAAAGCACAGTACACAATTCCAACTGATCTCTTGTGGATTTCTTACTCTCGATCTTTAGGTTTATTTTGTTCTAGAAGTAGTCAATGAATTGCACAAGGCTATTGTTTACAAAACACTTCTCTGCGTGAACATGGTGCACTCTCACACAACCAAAGGCTCCTCGTGATCAGAGCCAGGAATGAGAGACAGTCACTGGACAAGAAAAGCCCATGGAATGAGCAAGTGAAAAGGTCAGGGCATCCTGAAATATAAAAAGACTTCCTTTAGACTTAAGGCACATTTGATTAACTCTCATATCCTCTGCCTTTCCCTGGAGGAACCCCTTCACTACAGCTTTATTTGCAGAAGCCTCCTTTACCACACCGCTTTCCGCTGGGATAGACCAAGGGCTCTTGGTTTCACGATTATTAAGCACTTCCACAGCATGTGCTGACATCTGGCATTTGCAATATTTATCTAAGTATATATGTTGGCCCCCAAACCACAGTATATGGCAAAAAAATAGTAGAACGTCAAGATTTATACAAGGAAATTTGTTTCTTCCAGCCAGAAAAAAAAAAAAAAAAATAGAGCTCATTTAGCTTTCAGGGCTCTGTTTTGCTTTTGGTGCTATGTTTTGGGCAGCCTTGCTTTTGTTTCAAGGAGTAAGTTTGCATGGAGGATTCATTTCAGCATGCATACGTGTGTGCAGAGAGAAGGAACTACAAAAAAAAGTGTTATTAAATTAATTATCAGGAAAAAAAACCCCAAACCAACCAAACCAGTGATTTCTGGGGTGACACTTGATCATGCTGGAGCACATCCATTGCCCAGCTGCCACTCACACAACGCTACTATCCCCACAGCCTCCACTGCTTTCCAGGCAGAGTGGGTGGTATTTGTATCTTGGCAGAAGAGGAACTCCCTCGACTACATAGGCCCAGCCCCACGGAGAGTCAGTCTTTGAGCATGCACAGGCCTTGGCCCACCAGGGGAGTGGGAGACGAGCGGGGCAGTGGGTTGATAAACACACAACATGCCACGGGAGGCAGCCGCGGTGCCACACTCTTATTTAGTCAATGTATCATGGAATCACAGAATGGTTTGGGTTGGAAGGGACCTTAAAGATCATCTAGTTCCAACCCCCCTGCCATGGGCAGGGCAACCTTCCCCTAGACCAGGTTGCTCAAAGCCTCATCCAGCCTGGCCCTGAAGACCGCGAATAGGAACATGTAGACCTGTTCCAGTGCCTCCCCACCCTCTCCGGGAAGAACTTCTTCCTGATATCCAATCTAAAACTCCCCACTTCCAATTTAAACCTGTTACCCCTTGTCCTGTCACTACAGGCCCTTGTAAAAGTCCCTCCCCACACTTTCTTGTAACCCCTTCAGGTACTGGAGTGTGCTATAAGGTTTTCTTGGAGCCTTCTCTTCTCCAGGCTGAACAAGCCCTTATTGCAAGCACTACAGTTGGGTCAGTCTGGGACCTGTGCCACAAACGAATGCTTCACAGTAGCAGCCAAATGAAGTATAATTTGCAGGGCACAGGCAGACCAAAATGACCTCCTTTCCATTCCCAGCAGGGCACAGAGGGTGGGGAGAACCACAGGAAGAACTCCCCAGAATTAGGCCAATTCACGTATTTGTCCAGAGGCCTCCAGCACTTGGCAGGAGCGGTGAGAACAAATTCTTTATTTTTCCTCCTTTCTACTACCAGCATCTCAAATTTTCTCCCACTGATTTGGGTGCTAGGCAGGAGGAATATGTCACAGCTCTCTGCAGAAGATGAAGAGCTGTGTGTTTGCCTCCTTCTCCTAAAGCCTCTGCCATCTTCCATGGCAGAAAGGAACACAGCAGAACATGAAGTCATTAACCTACTGCGCTCTTAGTACCCACACATTGCTCCTAATTTATCTCTCTTTCACAAGGTCAGCCACTTAACTCAAAGAGCTCTTTAGGTTACAATCCTGTGTTCTAGAGACCTCCAGGCATCCCCCTTTCAGAGCCACAGCACAATAGGGATGCCTCTTGCACACAGGTCTCTAAAATAAAAGTCCTTTCTGTGCAGAGAACCAGTATACTTTGGATTGCCATCCAGAGCCATGACTCCCACGAGCCACATGATAACCTACAGCTCATCAGCAGGATGGGCTCAGTCATGGCCTTAGAAAGAAACACTGCCCATCGGCCTGTCTTACAATAAATCCAAGAGCATGTTGCTACCAAAGCTCAGATAGCACCAACAGCTACAAGGCGGTGTAACACTGGGGTTACATCTAGGAGCTACAAGCCGGCAGCACAATTGTTTCAGGACTGTTTGAAACTATAACATGGAGTCAGACTGATTTGTCACTGACTCCCTGAGTCTGACACTTCCCAGAACACTTTGAGCCTGAATAACTTACTATTCATCTCCATAATTCACAAGTTAAGTACATGATACAGATATTTATGTGCTTGTTATACCTGGACACCTCATCTCATCAAACCCACGATGCTTCCATATTAGTCACAGAGAAGGGCCCATGTCCCAGTGGTTTTAGCAGCCATTACAGCAAATCTTCAGGTCAAAACAAAACCACACTGAGAGGGGCGGATTGAGAAGGCAAGGAGAACGAGCACAGAGAAACTTTAGATATGGGCGCTGTTTTGAAGACTCCTTTTAACCTTTTCCATAGGCTGGGGTGGGGGGAGGGGCTGGGGATGGTTTTTTTTGCTTTGTTAGTTTGTTGGTTTGGACTATTTTTGGTTTTAAATAGTTTTGTGCTTTCAGAGATCAAATATTTAAGATGTTATCGTTCATCTCCCAGCTATCCCTAAGCAACTGTCACAGCAAAATCTGACTCTTGTTCTTTCAGTTCCAACCGTGACCAAACTTAGCCTATATTAAAACAATCTTTGCAACCCAGCTCTTGTTGGAGCAGAGAGGAATTTAAATTTCTGACATCCCTCTTGCTTTCCAGGCTGTTGGGTGTTTGAAAAAGCAAAGTTGTCCTCTTACCTAGTCAGGCAAGAGCACAAATGGCCAGGAAAGTGTATTTTCAAAAGAAGCTCAAAGGAGAATTTTAACAACAATCTAAAATAAACCTTAATGTAGGTATTTAAATGTAAAAGGAACTACGGACATTCCAAGATATAGGAAAGCTTTATATTGGTTTTCTACATTTAATGTATTAATTTAATCATCACCAAAGAGCACGCTCTGTGAATCTGTCAGCCAGCAGATAAACATAATTCAATTTCTCTATCAAGTTTTTCAAGTGTAAACTAGTTATGCAAATCAGGCGCTGAATGAGCTTTGCAGAGCAAGATTTTTGATTTTTAATTAACATCTGTGAAAACAATTAGAAAGACCACGTTTTGTTTAAAAGTATCATCAGAAAGCTGCTGTTAAATAAATTACTTCTGAGGTTTCAACACAGGCAGCCACTGGAGTGATTTACTACAGAATCTTGCAGCTACATTTCCTCTATATGCATTTCAATTGTATCATACTCCCTTTTTAAAAGGATTCTGAGATTATTAAAAGTTACTTAATTGAAAGACTTAAAGGAATAATGATTACATTAAATATCAGAATATAGAGGCTCTCAGCAGTTTTTTCTTTAAGTCTAGGATAATTAAAAAAACACAACGAACAAGCCAAGTCACAGACAGTATACAAACAACAGAAGGAAAACTAAGCAGCCTATACTTTTTTCCCTTTAAGGCAGCATATTATTTAAATTAGTAAAACTCTTCTCCCAAAATATGAAGTATAATTGACATTAAACCTTTCTACAAGCATTGGACTGGGCGAGAGCACAACTAAATCTACAGGATCACTTTATTTTCCTGATGACTTTGAACAGGCGCTTAAAAAAAAAAAAAAATAGAAAAAGAAACAGAACTCCATTAATGCTGTAGCCAAAAGGATTATGTGCACTGCTGTTCTCTGGCTGAAGTTATCATACCAGAAAGAAATTCCTTTAATGCTGCATGGGAGCCTGTTCACAGCTCGGCTCCCAAAACACTGACTCTCCCCTCGGGTTCAAAGCTGTAGCAACAGCATCAGGCACTGCCACGGGCCTGTGTCAGCGATTCGAGGTGTTTCTCAACCAGCCACCTCGCTCCTGATCATAACGCACAGGCTAGGTCTAGTTTTAAAACCTTGCGTTCACGCTCCGAGCCCTCCAAAAAGCAAACTTCCTTTGATTCGCCCTTCTCCTTTCTCCAATAAAAGTTGTTTCCTTTTACATCTGCCCTCTGCGACATTCCTCCATTAAACACACATCCTTTTATAGCAGTTGCTGGAACATACCACAGCTCTGACTAGCTGCAAGTAATCTTTGAAGAGTTACGTTAAGTTTCCATTCCCACTAACTCCCTCTGGTTAGTGGGGGGGGAAGCTGGAACAAGACTTTACAAACCTCAATCAATAAACCAGAACTTCCCTTTTATTTTTCTCCATGTCTTCCATTACAAGTTGGATTTTTAATAGTTTTTTTAAGGTCTGCCTGCTAGAAGTGTTGGCAGTTTGCTCCCAGCCACCACCTCCTCCACGGGGACGGGGATCAGCCTGCTGCAGTGCAGGTGAACGCCAGGACGCAGAGCAAAGGTCGGCCCTGCGGCACCCGGGCTCCGGTTTCAGGATCCGCGTCGGGCAGACGGAGACGCGGGCCACGGGAGGGACGGCGGGCCACACGCGTCCCCAGCCGAACGCCTCGCGAGCGTGCCGCTGTGCAGGCCGGCAGCGAGGAGAAGAGCGTGCACGTGGCGCTCTTCGGAGAGGTGTCACTGCGATGCTTTGCAGCGATGGCTCGGTGCGCTGCAGGACTGGCTGCAGAGAACGGGAGTGAAATGTTGCTCATCCACAGCCTTAATCAATTGGCTGTTCCTCCTTATTTGGATTGTGCTTCAGCATTAAATCCATTCCTTGAAACAGAACCGAGATGCCAGAAAATGGCTTGCTGCGGATCTTAATCAAGTTAACGGAAGAGTTCATGCCTGAGTCTGCCTAATACCTGCTAGAAAGCTGTGCCACGAAACATGAATAACCCAGTCTATGTCAGAAAAGTGGATAGAAGAAAAGTTTTCAAGGTCACTTTTTCTAAAATCAGAATTGCACAGGTCACATGGTTGGGAAATCATATTTTTAAAATGGCTGTTGCAATTTTTAAAGACAGAGAAGGTTTTAAAAGTTCCCTTTTTGCTATTCTGTTTTTTTGTCTCCCCCCCATCCCGGCAGGTACAGTAACTAAGTAGTAAATTAGGTTTTTCAATCTTTATATCCTTGGAGAACCATTAGTTCTCCCTTGCTTGAAGAAATGGTACCAAAAGATAAAAGTTAAGTAGTGATTGGATATTGCTTTAACAACCAGAGCTTTTCAATCAAATCAGTAGACAGTGGTCAGAAAAACTACTGATTACCGGACACAAATTGGTACCTGACATATGGGGCCAATCTTGAACGCCATGTGACAGTTAAGATCTAAAGAATTACACTAAAACTTGGGTTTAGCACATTGCAAGGGAGCTAAATTCTGGTTTTAATAAACAGCTTTTGCAGCCACCTGCATTATGCAGTGCCTGCCCCTTGCTGAGAGTGGCTGGAGTAGGGCAGTTTCAAAAGGGCTGTCATGACCATTTCTTGGTTGTTTGCCCAATCATCACAATTACTCAGTTAGTTGTATGTAGTTATGACATGATCAGATGCAAAAAGCAGGCTGTTTCCTTAAGGGAGATTCCCTATAGAAGTTTGCAATTACAGTAATTTTTTTCTTTCATCAGTAATAGTGTAATTTGCTGTTGCTTCTGTCTTGGTTTATTTGTGTCTTGCAGGTGTCGAATTTTAAGTTTACGCCTTTTGCAATTAAAATTCTCAAAGGGGCAGGAACGCAAAAAAATGGCATTTGGTGGAAGTCTTTTCATCCGCTTCTTACAAATACAAGAAGCAAAGCAAAGTGTGAGATGGTAACAACGGTATTTGAAAAATTCTGATTACAACACTCTAAGTACCTATGACCTTTTCTTAGAGAAAAAGGGTTGCTTTCCCTCTGGAGAAATACCTACTGAAATGGCTCTGGCTGCAAACATAGAAATAAACACCGGGGGTGTGGGTGCATATATACATATTTATATATAGTCGCCGTCTGATCCTTGGTTTAGTGTTCTTCACCAAATACACACTTCCGCTGGGCTACAGCGAGAGCAATTCAAACCTTCAGGCTTCATTGTTCGTGTTCATAGACCTTTCAGTCCACCGAGGGCATGAAACTGTTTATCTTCAGATCCTTGTAATGTCAACGTGTCTTCCTCAACACCTTGCTGTGATGTTTAAGCCTTAGGCTGTTTGAACGTACATAGCATGAGTCTGTACTGAGCTACCTGTCTTCATGGTTTTTGTGAAACTGATCCTTCCATCTCCTTATGTGATCCATGTTCAGTAGGCAACGGAAAATTGTTACCCTGTAACTCCAGTAGTCTTGCTGCAGCTTCTTATTTTCCTTTGTCCCTCTCCTGACAGTTGGATGAAGGCCTGAAAAGTACCTAGATTCTTTTCTTAAGGGTGGCAGCAGGTTTATGAGTAATTGCCAGAGAGAGAGAGAAAAAGGCTGATGATCTTGGGGAAAAACATTCTCACCAGACAACTTGCAATTTCAAATCAATCTAATTTTAGCTAAAGCAGCTTTCTGATGAGTGGTTCTTAGCAGCCCAACAATAAAACACTTGAGAAGATGCTGTTAGATTGATAGGAAGCACTACTGGGAAAATCATCTCCCAGTTGAATTCTGAACTCTGCTGCGGTCCCCAGACAACAGTTTGCTTGCCTAGTAATTTCTAACTACCCATAGCTATGGAAAATGTAAGTCCAACATTTTCATACCATGTCTGAATGGAGAAATGTAGTAAATGATTATAGAGGTTCTTTATAAATACAAAATATTTCTCCTTTTCATCTGTACTCATAAATGTGTATTTCCCTTTAGAAGTGGTGTTGGCTTTACCAATTCAAAGGAAGCTTCAAGCATTAATTCAGAAGAGAAGGAATAGCCTTCCAACTTCCTTTTCACTATGCTTTCAAATTAAGAACGCTGTCACAACTTTGAATCTTTATTCTTCTTTCATCCCCTCCTTCACTCACAGGGAAGATGAGAACAAGTATAAGAATTGAGAAGTGTCCCAGAATTTGCTTGTATTTGCATAAATGGATGCATAATTCTCTGAAAACAGACAGTATTCTTCTGTAAACTCAAATACATGGCATTAGTCATTACAGAATATTGGACCAGTAGTAGTTATCCCTGGAAGTAAGAATTAATGGTGGCTGGAGGTACTCTAGAACTACGTAAGCCTCTGTAATGGGCATGCTGGCCTGTATCCAGCTGCCTCGACACCCTGTTGTGGGCAAACGTTGACTGAAAGGATGCGGGACAGCTCTGCTGTCCTGTGCACTCCTGATGTGCGAAGGATGAAATGGGAGGAAAATGAAAGAAAATAATAATGTAAAGGGTAAAAGTGGTGAATAATGTGGGCACAACAAGCTCAAAGTTTCTGTAGGGGAAAAGCATACCTTATTAAGATGCTATAGGCAAAATTATGTAGAAAATTGGGAATGTACTTTTCTTGCCAACTGAATATAAACAATGGAATGTATACAGATGTTATTGCACTATTCACAAAGTATGTAAACACACAGTATGAGCACCACAGCTCAGAGGAATTTGCCCACTTAGCATCCGTGGGAATGGAGACTGAAGGCTGGGAAGCTGCTGATGTGCCCAGTGCATTCTCTGCTGATCCCCATAGCACTGGGATCTGAAAGAAGAGCCATGGGAAATACCGAGATCCACCATCTCGCATAAGGAAGTTGAAATATCGGAAAGTAATAATGCAGAGCATTAACTGCAGAACATGCAGCAGCCAGATTCGTTCATAACAATTAGACAGAGAAATGCCAGCAGGAGAACAGCATGATCCTTCAGACAGATAAACAGACCCTTCAGAAGCCATGGCCTCCCTGGGAAGTACGCATGTGTTGCCTATGTACCCATTGCAGAGTAGAAAACAAACAAGAACAAAAAAGATAAACACACATTAAGATATATGCTGAAAGAGAAACAGACAACACAGATGTGGAAGAACCAGCTTAGTTTGGCTATTTACTTATGCAAAAAACAGAGAAGAAGAAAGGACAAAGCAAAACATATAGAAATAACTTATGTGGTAACCGACTTCAAAATTCTCTCTTCAACCATGCGGCAAAATACGCAGTGCTAGAATTTCAATTCAGCAGCAGTTTCACCTTCAAAAAGCTTTACAATACTTGGTAACTTTGACTTTTCTGTAATCACGAGTAAGGCCTCTTCAGAATTCTCTGTGGCAAGAATTAAAAACCTGAGTTAAAATTATTATCTATTAGAAAATCCAGCCTGTCTGAGCTTCAGAAAATCTTGTGCTCACGCTTCCAACAACAGAGAACTCCTGGTTTTCACATCCTCCACCCACCCCTTTAAAACAAAAGCAAAGATGTAAAAGCATAATTCTAGCAGATGAGAGACCATGGTAAAAACCAGTCCTGAAAGTCAGTAATAAACCCGCAGTCGCTTTGGAGCTGGTCCCGGAGTGAAGTGCATAAACCCCTGGAGCGGCACGGCCAGGGCTCGCTGCAGAGCTGGTATGCTAGGCTCACGCTCCGTCACACAGACTGTGTGCATCACACTGCCAAACCTTTGAGGTAGCAGAGAGTTTGGCTGGTCCTGGTCAGCTTGGGTTTGTTTATACCTAGGGCTCTACTAGCTGGCCGCTGAGCCCAGGCTATCAGGACTATAAAGGGCTGAGGAAGCATGCAGATACATCAGTCTCTACAAAACTATGAGCCTTTTTATTAGGGCCATGTAGGGGATTTTTTGAACATTTGGCTGTCCAGAAAAGTCAGGGAAAAAGCCTGAGGACCTTACCATTCCTCTACACCATCAGATGCATTTTCATGGATGAAGAAAGATGAGTCAAATGGGCAGCACAATAGCTGAGACCTGCTAGAATTCCGTAAACTATAGAACTTTTCCCAGCTTCCCATGACAGAGTACTTCCTTTACTTCCCCTGTAATTTTTCTGCTAAAGGCTGGATCTCAAGGGTCAAACTGGGTCAAAATATCTGTTCTTCTAGATTATTTTCTTTTCAGTTTAAAGACGCTTTTCTTCATGGGGAGTTTTGCTTCTCAAGGCAAATGCATCTTAAAAATAGCTTATATTTAGTTCAGCGTAAGCCCAACAAGCTGTGGCACTGAGAGAGGCCCTTGTTTGGAAGCAAGCTTTGCTATTCTCATAGGGCAGGGCACAAGCCTATCATCTCTGAGCAGTTTGGGCTTTGTGCACTCTTACAGCAAAACAGAACAGGGTTAGTATATGTAAAATCACACTGTTAAATATACTGCTGGCCCCAGCCTTGTTTTATCTTTGCTCATTTCTACTAAATTTATATTATGTTTTCCTCAGAGGATGGTCTTTACAGGACATATTGGGTATTTACTTTTTCTCCAAGTGCCTACTACATGCTTCATAGGAGCACATTTATTGCACAGATCTTCCCTCTTATTAAGTGAGTGCTAAACTTAGCACAGGCTGTCCCATCTTTAACGCAAACCATGTGTAAGGCTTCCAAATGACTCCGCTGAGAGCTAGAACTGGGCAGTGGTGTTCTCTGATAAGTACATGAACACAAACAACTCATGTCAATTGGTACTGAGTAGGAGAACAACATCCTGCGAGCTATTTTAATTGCATTAGAGTTGGAAGGAAAGGCAGCATGCAAAGAGGGTCAAATACAGGCTGTTTCTCTAAAGCACAGATTGCTACCAAAGAAAAAAGTTAAAAGAAACCAGATTCTTTTTACAACTTGCTGAAAACTTAAATGTTTGCTGCCTTGCAAGTTTGCAGTCAGTGTCAAAAAAACCCAAAAGCCAAAAGCAGATGCATAAGAAAAAGCACAGCCAAGCCTAATGCTAGCGTTTTGAAATGCAAACCATGCAAATCCCTTTCATCATCCACTACCTGCTGTGCTCCTTGGCTTGGTGGCACAAGGATGACTTTATTTGCATTGGGAATTTCTCACTAAAAGTGAACATTCTTCAACGTTTCAGTGGCTCTATGAATTTTGACTATTCATTAAGCAATACTTTTTCAATAGCTGTTCGACAGATTAAGTGGCTTTTAAGATTTTATTACTACTTCTTGGGGGTTTTTTCTCTGTTAATAGTGACTTTTAAAGTTATTTGGTTTTCTATAATTTTTATTTTGCTTTGGAGTTTTGTTGTTTTTATTTTTTTTACAGTGTGCAATGGAGAGCAGAAGCTTACTTTCCTTATTAGAAAATTTCTAATTTAATTTTTATTAAATTTCTTCATAAATTCAATAGCTTTTAAGTAAAGTCTTCTCAGCCTCAGGAGGATTCCTGAAGAAATGTATTCAACTTTCAGAAACTTCCTAAGTGAAAGTTGTACACATTGGAGACGAAGTTCTTGTTCCTTAGTTATAGGAATGAACACATTCCCCTCTTCCCAAACCCTGAAAAATCTGGGAACAGTACAACTCATCCAGAACAACCAAGTAAAAAACCCAAAGGCACTTTATCATCTACCATAACATGGAAGAAGAGAAGATGAGACACATTCTGATATTTTAACTGTTGAAATTAGATGAATTAAAAACTTCATTCAAACTTATATCAACAAAGTAACTTCTAAGGTAATTGTACACAACTGGCCATACCACATGGGTTCCCTTCATCTCAAAAATTTAAATCACCCAACACTAAGATGCATTAACAAGCCTCTAAAATGGGTATAAATTCCTGGATCAGCACACACATGTTCATTACTGAACAAGGAGAAGCTTATCAGGGCTCAGAGGGCACCACAGGTATCTCCTGACTCCCAGGGCCTCTCCCCACCCTGCCCACGGTCCAGGACCCCATATCACTTCCCCCAGGGATGTTATTCCCAGTGATGCCATAGGATGGTTCTCTCCTGCTCCACCACAGTCCCACCCTGCCAGGCTGTCAGCCCCGCCGAGCCAGCCTCACCCATGGGCTGACATCCCAGACCCGTCTTGGCCTGTCCCTTTCTCCAGAGATGTGCCTGATGCCTGAAGCTGGGGCTGCCCCCAGCTGCTCCCTGGCTGGGGAGGTGGGATGAGCCAGTCCTGCTCACCCGGTGTGGATCCTCCATGACTCCTGTCGCCCAGGGAGCAACCACCCGCACAGTGCCCTGGTACTATGGAGCAGTGTCACAGCCAAAGAAAACAAATAAAGTTGCCTTCAATTACTGCTAATGACAATGAAATAGGAGTGTAACTGGGAGCAGAAGATAAATGTGGGGTAAGCAGCCCGTGAAACCAATTTCTGTGAAGTTTGCTCTAGGCTAGTAGCGAAGGAAAATGTAATCACACTTGGGCACTCACCTGATTTTCTGCACTACTGTTCTCATTGCCCATTTTGATGCTGATGTCCAGTATTACGCAGCAATTAAAGAAAGATCACTGGAAGAAAAGAAAAAGCTCTAAGTAAAAAAAAAATAAACCCAAACAACAAAACCCCCTGGAAATTTTGGAGGAACTCCTCTCAGTCACCCTACCAGCTGCCCCTCCCGACATTCAGTCTTGCAATGATTTTAAGTCATAAATCAGGGGAAGAGAACTCGTAATTCTTTTATTTCGTAACGTCTCTCTGCCGTCTTCCCTACATGTGCTGAAAGACACTCCTGGAAACTCGGCTTTGTTACTCTGTTTCTGGATGATCCCGTGTCATTTGAGCAGAAAGGCAATTTCCTCACCAGAGTTACTCTGGATGGACAGCCCATGCAAAACCTTACTGTGTTAACTGTATTCAAACCAATGTATTTCTTGCAGATCCTGGACCGAGCTGCACACTCACATCATCAGAACCACAACGTTAAACCTCACCGTTACCGTACAGACACAATTTTCTATATACGCACTCAGCTTTAAGAAAGGGTAAATGGCTATTTTATCCCTATCACTGGTGTTGCACCTGCTTTTCTGAGGCATTATTCTGCTTAGACAAAGTTGTGATCTAAACACATTTTCTTTACGCTTAAGAGGATCTGCCCACCTTAATTACTATTGGTTTTGTACAAGTTCAACTCTAATTATTTAATTTCAGAAAAACCCTCTGAGCATCAGAACTGTAACCAGCAGCTCTAGAATTAGTGCCTCCCCAGGCGCTTCTGTATTTTTTCAAAAAGGATACTTAGTAGTAAAAGTACACAATAAAGATTCACTTATAGACATTTACTTCTTGTTCTAGATGCTTTATTTTGTGGCTCAGGAATTTAAATTCCCTGTATTTATTGTGTTACTGAATAGGTGAAAATTACACACTCTCTTCAATTTTTTTTTCCCAAAGAATGTGAGATTGGTCTGCGGCATACATCAAAAAAACTCCATTAAAGTCAGGCTGTAAAAGAAATACTGCACTTTGTTAGCCAAGGAAACCATATAAGCTTTTAAGGAATGTTATTACTTATTACTCTGGTACACTTTTTTAAACATGAAAGATTATTTTTCTTCACAGGAGGCTTGGAAAGAGAGAGAGAAATTCATTACTGTGCTTTTAAGCTATGCTCTGTTTAAACTTGAGTGTCTTCAGGGAATATATTGGTGCTTGAACTTGCTCCTGTTGAAATCACTGGGGACAGGATTGCACTTTCAGTGATTAATTATCAAGGCTGGGTTTTATCTGTTGAGATTACTGCCAAATCCTCTACTGTTTCGAAACAGGACTGAACTAAATTGAAGACTGTATGTAATGTTTTCAAAATCACTATTCCCCAAGTATGAAGTACTCCATCATGAAGTCGTATGCACAACAAAAACTTTCCAGGCCCAGCCTAGTGAAATATTCCAAGACAACAGATGAAGATGATAATATTTAAATATGGATTGGTAAAAGAAAATATTCTCACACCGTTAGAGCAGCTAACTATGGTTTCAATGCACAGGAGAGAACCAGTAACTTTGCTATATCAATATGCTTCTCCCAACAGCCACCACACTTCCCTAGGAGTGAATATAGTGGCATTTCGGTGCCACTGCCCTAACGAGCTTTTCTCTTCCCAGCTCTTTTCCTGGTTCCACAGGCATCGTGAAAACTGCAGGAAATGTAAAGCTCTCAAAACTATCCCCTCACAAGCACATGCAATAATAACACAAGAGGGGGAATGAATGCAATTCTCCAAGCCCCCATGGTTAAATGGGATGGGGTCTTGTGCCTCAGTTGTGGAAAATGCAAATTTTGCTTATCAAGTTCTTAAATAAATTAGCCAGCGTATGACATAATGTTACTCCATTTACTTTAAATTCACTCCAGTGCATAATGTACTCTGCATTGTACTTCTGCACCAGCTCAGCAATACTGGCTGTTAGGGACAGCAACTGCTAATAGAGGCCAAATCCGTACTTTTCAGTTGAAAGAGAAATCACTTGATTTACAGCTTTTATTAAAATGTACAGGAGTCAAGGTAGAAAATTATAAAAGCATGGCAAAAGTGCTAGCTATCACAAATCTCCACTAACACGTATCATGCTCTCTACTTACTCTCTTCTTTTCCTAGAGTATTAAATTTCACAACTGCCACACAGCTCTCACATTACCATCTTAATAATGAAGATAAATGTCATAAATATGGAATAAATTCATTATAGATTCTGCAATAATGAGACAACTGATAATAATAATAATGCATGAATTACACTGCAGAGTATCTAAGTCAATTTTTCAAATTATAAAGCTATTGTAATCCCTTTTACATACATTATTTCTAAAACATTCTCTGAGTGCACAAGCATTACTTAGGCTGCAAACTGCAAGTGGTTTATCATATGTATAGAATTTCAAATAAGATTAAAAACATGCTAAAAATTCCTTCATTAAATAAACACAGGTAGAGCAAAAGACACTTTCCCATCTTTCTATACTATCTGTTACAATTTACATGTCATTATGAAAATTATTTAACACTACATACCTCAAAAATCCCTCACTAGTACCAAATGGGTCTGATTAGCCCACAGACACTTGCACAGTGTAACAACGGCTTTCCTGACAGTGAGCGAGCAAGCGAATGTTTAGCTTTACACTTACATTCTAGGATCAGTCTGGCAGCTTCGGATTCACTGACCCTTTTAGAGCACGTCTTCAAACCATTCCTTCCATCTTCACCTCACAAGTTTTCACCGTACTGCCCTCCTACTTCTCCTCAGACTGACATGAAATGTAGGCTTTCTTTCAGGGACCCACCTTCATAACCTGCTGAACAACC
>NW_010257121.1:21219-27025 GCF_000690775.1 Eurypyga helias
ACCCCAGGCGAAAAAGAAAACAAGTTATACTTCCTCCACCCGGGCCTCCCCCGACTCCTGTGAGACTGTTATGGCTCTGCATGTCATAAATTGAGTGCTAATGTTTTTCACAAAAGCAACCCCAGAGAATGCAGATTTCGGTTAAAACATATTTCACTTCTACTGTTTCTTGGCTCATGGTATATGCAATGCATCTCGCGCTACAGAAATTGTTCAGTGAAACAGTGTCAACAATACACTGAAGTTACGTGTGTGTTTTCAAGGGAAAATGAGTTTTGGGAGGAATATCTCTACAGCATTTTGGTTTTGTCTTTCATTTTCTCATATTACTGTTGAAATCTCTCAGAAATACCTGCTAACAAATGTTGATGTTCCTGCCCAGGTTATGCTGAAATCATTTCCCATTTAATCACCCTGAAGGGTGGAGACATGACAAAACCCCTTTGAAATGTGATGTTGCAAGAAGTTCTGGTTTATGGGAGAGCTAATTGGTATTATTACTGCTCGTTGTCCTGTCCAGCAAAGCTTCCACAAAGGGGTGCTCAGGAAGAGAGTTGATAACAAAAGACAGTGTATTTATCATTAGTGGTAAGTCCAAGTGATTAATGAGGTTTTGTAAACACCAGTGATGTTTGTTGGTGCCACACAGCAAAGGAATTGGCAACTGTTTACTGCTCCTTGTAGAGCTGCTTGGCAGCATTACTGACCTAGCATGCATCTGACATGAATAAGAGGCAGGAGCCACATGTGCTCTGCTGGGTTTCCGGTGCTTGTTCGCTGTTCAACAGCCTTGGTCTACAAACATCTGGCTTGAAAACATTAGGCATGTGAAGAGCTGGAACGAACAGTTGCAAGGTCAGGGAGTACCTGACCAGCCCTGCCTCTGTAACCTTTATGTTTTTATGAATCTGGTGATCCAGCAATCCAAGCCTACTATACCACCTTAAGTCACTGCTCCTGATCAAAGAATTTCACAGATCAGAAATAAATTACTTGTATTCCTTGAGCTTTTTCAGGTTATAAAGTACATATGAGTGGGTTTGGTGGCATTTGGATAATACAGTACATTAAATAAATCTGTGCTATGCCTCTAAGATCTCAAGATGGAAAATTCAAGATCTACAGTGAAGCTCAGAAACAAGAACATGTGAAAGTGGTTGTCTTATCCCCCTTTCTCTGGTCTCCCCATTCTACTTCAGAATCTGGAAAGCCTGAAGTTCATCAAATCAACGTTTTAGTATACTCTTCCTTAGAACAGAAAATACGGCCTATAGACAACAAATTATGTAAGGTTTTTGTTTAGGCTCTCTGCCACGAATTTAAGAACAAGGATCCTGTGGGAGCTCAGGAAAACACAAGCCTGGTAATATATCCTCACTTCCGTTAGCTGCATTATTGCCTCATAAACAGAAACTGAACTCATATTGGTGCTATTCCATTTCTAAAGCTAAGGCCAGAAAATGCCACGAAGTGAAAGTGAAGAAGCTGCCTTGCAAAACAATCGCCTGGCAAAAACTTTGGGGAAAACAACCTTCTGGCAGGCGACCATGATTTCTGACTATATATTTTTATCAATACGTGCAAAGGAGAATCCCGGTTTGGTTAATCTAGTGTAAGATTGGCCAAACCAGGCAGACAACTCCTCTACTGCCAGAACCATGAGTCACGTGAAATGAGGGGAGTGACATGCTGACACCAACCGCACTCTGGACCTAGAACAACTCACTCTGACAACACTGGCATTATATCTCTGGGTCAGTTTTCTGACTTGCTCCTGGGTTGAAATTAGGGTACACTCCAGTCCTATCCCAACTATCAGCACCTATTCACTGCAAGTTGTTCCTACCTGTGCAGATGCTGCTCTTCTGCTCTGTTCCAGTATGAAGTCAAATCAGTTTGCAAAAAACCACTAACTGTGAAAGCATTCCTTATCCTCTGATGTCTCCATTTATTCTCTTTGATTTCATGACAGAACTGGTGGCAGAAGAAGTACTCACATCAGGCTGCTTTACTGTTGTTTTTCTGGAATTCCCCTGAGGTTCCTTATCCACATTTCATGCTCATCCAGGGACAGATGGCCGTTTCTTGATCAAAATAGACCCAGGAGGACTGGAAGACTCAAACTAGGGGAAAACACAGCTCAGACTTAAAGGTAAGCTATGTAGGGTTAATGACCTAGGCATTTCAGTAACATCCAAATAATTCGTCATGAGTGATCAAATTTAATCCTACTATATACAGCATCTGGCATACCTACCAACTACACACTACTCAGATATGTTAGCTTCTTATATATGGAATACATG
Source organism: Eurypyga helias (assembly GCF_000690775.1). Classification (NCBI taxonomy): domain Eukaryota; kingdom Metazoa; phylum Chordata; class Aves; order Eurypygiformes; family Eurypygidae; genus Eurypyga; species Eurypyga helias. Next base: position 23,526 of record NW_010257121.1, read on the forward strand.
CTACCTTAGGTATTTATATAAGACAATTTAGTTTGAGCTCATTTTACATCATGGTATAAATACTGCCAAAACGAGACAAAATGTTTTTATGTTCCTTACTCGCATGTGATTGATACTACACATAAAGCATTGCAAAGCTCTGCTGAAGCACTGAGCACACCATTATGTACCAGCTAGTCTCATAGGTAAAAGAAAGGGGGATGTTCAGAATTTCACTTTGATCTTGATGTAACTAATGCAAAATCATTCTTAGTTTCTGCATATTAGAACATGGTAGAGATCTGCAAGAATGACTGACCTATGTATGGTCCTTCAGCCATTGTTTCCTCACAAAATCCAAAAGAGCAAATATAACGATCTGGGAGAGAAAACATAATCCTGTAATGAGAATTAGTCAACATGTAATGATTTAAAAGTGCACAACTGGATGGGAAAGATGTTGCTTAGCAACATCAGCAGCTGGGTCTGCTGTTAAATCGTGATGTTGCTTGGCAACAAAACGCTGAGCTGGCCTTTTATGAGAGTTGTGAAATGGTATTTTGCTGCCCTTCCCCCAAAGATAAGTAGAAATTGCCTATGGGGACAGCACCACTTAGTATAGCGTAGGGTGGAGGACTTAAAGGACAGTGAATGAGACGGCTCTTTGATGCAGCCCAGCCTTGGGGCTGATTGTAGAAATTAGTGAGACACATCAAGTGCCTGCAAGACTTTACCTCTTGCTTTAGTCTCTGTGCAGAAAATCCCTCCACCCTCCTTCAGATCTTTTCGTCTAAACATTCATGGCACAAAAGGTGTGGAAGATGACGCATATTTCTTTGGAGATTAATTGATTTGCCCAAGGTAAAAAAAATCACCAAGTGGCAGAACTAGGATGTCAGCACTGGCTTCCTCGGAATGCTCCGGTTGCCAGACTGTGCTGGAATTTGTCTTAATGCCATTCCAACCTCTGCCAGGAGGTACCCTTCCTAAAACATCATGGTGGTGCTAATGGATTTTATTTTACATTCTATCTAGGAATATTACCCCAGCTGAAAAAAAGAAGTCTGTCATGTCAGCTTCTAGCAGAACTTTCATAACACTATAGAGATTCATGCAATAGTAAATAAAAGTGATTCTGGAAATGTTGGGTGTGATTCTGTTGCTGAAGAGACATGTAGTGCCACACTGGACACCTTAGGGTATCCTGCTCACCCCTTAACTGTCTTTGGAAAACATCGGTCCCAGAGAAGTTTTGTGTTTTATCTGCCAGCCCCATGGGGATGTCACAGCCACCTCAGTGTGTCTAAACTGGCACCCAATGCCTGCATCTGTGCATCTGAATCATCTTTCTCTTGTGCATTGAGCATTAAATGTTTTGAGCACATGTATATTCCCTGTTTTTTGCACTGATTGCAGATGTCAGAGTAATGCAGACCTAGCCTTCAAAAGCAATGCCAGAGTATTTCATAAAATATATATGATCCAAGAAATAACATCCAAGTATTGGAGCATTTATCCTTACAAACCACATTTATACCAGCAGTTTTTCACCAGATTCCATATGCAGCACTTAAGCCAGTGTGAAGGCTGTTGATCCAGAGGAAACACACCTCTGTGCAGTGGCACTGACTCTCTCCGTGGAGGATGTGGCTATGGAGAGCTGGATAAAGGCTTGTATGTTAAGTTCCCAAACCCACAACCAGCTAACAAGGCTTGGGAGCTGTAGGGGAAGCTGACCTACATAGCTCACCTGGCCAATCTGTGCCTACCACTGTGCAGAACTGCAAATTATCTCCTTACTACTACTGCCTGCTTTTTAGAAACAGCTGATTAGGATTTATGGAAAATCTCTCACCATATTTGTATTATGAGATATATACGACTATATTTCAGGTCCATAGCCACCTTGGCAGAACGCACGTGTGTTTTCACATGCCAAATGTATACTGTCATTCACTCAAAGTGAAGGATCCCTGTTCCTAAACCTCAAAGATGAGGCAGGAAGACATTACTGTGACTTGGGGAAAAGTTTTGGAAGGAGTGGTGGGAGGTCTGGCTGCTGGCTCTCTGCTCCCAGAGCTGCTCTGCCTGCTGTGGGTGTCCGCTCACAGCACAGGGGCTGGTGAAACACAACTCAGAGAGACAAAAGTCCGTATTATACTGAGGCAGAAAAGGAGGCATGAGCAAGGTGGGACCAATTGGTTTAACACATCTCTAGGGACGCATACAAAGCATGGGAAGAATGCATCACAAGGCAAATTATTTCTTGCCTTTTTTCGGGTTATTTCTCCTTCAAACTATTTTCTCTGCTGTCCTCTCTGTAGTGTCTACCTGCTTCTTCTGTCCATGCATTCCCTTTTTAGTCCCCGCTTTGGCCAAGATACTCAGTGGACATACAAGGAGAGCGAAGAGTTGCCATAAGGTTTGGTTTTCTGAGAGCCAAGGAGAATGGCAGAGAAGAGGTAGGGGATAAAGCTGCTCAGAAGGAAAGAGATTCCTTCCTTCTAGTTCTCCTTTAGCTCTGGAGTTAGAACCAGCTGCCAGGAACTGTCTCTCCCTGTTTGAGGATAGCAGTAGTACTTCATCTCCTGCTTTCTTGGCCTGAGGTATGTGTTGACATGCCAGAGTGGGCTGGTGGCAGCTGCTTTCTGGGCTTCATGCTAACACACCCTTCGCACCCACACAAAAATCACAGGAGAGGAGGACTTGTTCTTAGGCTTCTAGAAAGAAGAGCACTCAGAGACTTCCCTTGGGCTGAGTGGCTTACTGATTTTTTCTGCTGGCCCATCACAGGTCCATAATCATGTGTACACACACATATGTATGCACATGTATACATTACTTATTATGTATTTATGTATAAATAAATGCATATATCCTGTACAGGTTATATCCTTCATCTTCACAGAGCATTGAGCCTGAAGCTGTTTTTCGTAATCTCATGACTGTTGTTTGATCGCTGGGGTGGAATAAATTAGGTTATAAGTTCAGCTACTGAATATTTAGCAGTGAGCTAATATTCTCACTCCAGATGTGCCGTGTGTTATCAGTAGTGAGAGCAGGCTATGAAAATAAGCATCTCAGGAGACTTGCACCTCAGGAAAACTTAATAGCTGTGCCAGGGTTAAGTTTCAGACTCTAGTCCAAGCAAATACACTAGATCTTTGCAGGACTAACTCTGGGAACTGAGTCACTGACCTCTGAAGTAATTGTGTAGTCAAGCTATTTCATAAAGCCATGAAAACTTGTTTGCAAAGATGCTGAAGTTGGCTGAAAAAAAATATCTACTTTGAAATTAAACTTGTTGAGCTTCTTCAATCTTCTTCACCTTGACAATAGTTACCTTAAGGAAGCACAACACTGACATTCATGTACTGTAAATATGTAGGTAGGATTACTTATGCAAGTTCTTTGCTGTTTCACAAAGCGGGGTAACAGTGCTGAGATTTTACAGAAGTAGAAATTGAGGCACAGAAGGGTTGAGTAATTAGGCCATGAATATATCGTGTAACCCTGGACTA
>NW_010257121.1:27056-37049 GCF_000690775.1 Eurypyga helias
AGATTTCAGTCCCCATAATATCAGCCCAGCATGAAAATAATTACTGATTTGATTTGGCACTGCTGTTCAAAAAGAATAGGCTATCTTATCTATGGAATATGTACTGGATTAGGGACTTTTCTCAAGGATGTTACACTGATTTAGCCCTGCACAACAAGACCCCATCACATTTCAAGGTTAATCGGGACCGAAATACTTCCTTAGGGTTATTTGTAAGGGCCAGTCAAGAACATTTTTTGTGCACAGTAACATCACAGAGGTATCATTACTGATATCAGAAATAAAGATGGGAAGTAGACCAGTAAAACAGTAAGGCTAAAATAATTTATACGTGCTTTTTTCCAAGGATAATAGTGAGAATGCTTCCTTACTGACATTACCATTGTTTCATTACTGTTATAATGTCTAAAATGAATGTAATAAATGAATGTTTAAGATGAATGTTAAGATGTAAATTATAAACCTATTTTCCCCTTGACTGCCTTGATACAACTAAGCACACATGCAAAACAAGAATGAGATGTCTGCTAAAGACAGTCCTTAAGGTTTTTATGGTGATCTGGTGACAATGAATGGTGCCTGAACTGCATTATCCTACTAATCTAAATTGGAGCTCTTGATGTTTGCCTTTGTGGTAGTGGTTTTTTAAGTAGATGATGTAAGACCAGGTTGGTGAGAAGTGGCTCTAGTGATTGGTGGAGATAAAGTTAACTAAGCTGTTCACTGTTACAGATGGCACAAGTCTTCATCCTTTTGACAGATATAAACCTAATCAGCTTCACGTAATGACAGCTTTAAACTCAAGTAACATATTGCCTTGTCCATCTGGGTCTACACTATTTATATTCATGTTATCATTTTCCAGTAATGTAAACAATATCCAGTTTCAGCAGTTCACTCTTAATTTACAGGTGTATTTTTCCATTGGCATTTCTTCATCGTTAGTGAACAAGTCAGGCACAGCCTTTACAGTACTTCAACTCAATCTCAATTTTGATTTGAGGAAGGTTCCCTGGAGATCAGGCTCCCAAAATAATTGTTGTTATACGTACTTGGGCACTATATTGACATTTTTAGGCAGGAATTGTAATACTGAATAAAAATTTGCGAAGAAAATCTTCAGAAATCATCTGCAAATGGCTGCAATGTTGGCTTCCTGAACAGCCTGGTTCTTAAAGATGTGAATTTCCCCTTTCATCTCAGTAAGATTTTAACATCAAAATTGAATTATATTTTTAGAACATCAGCTAGAGTTATTTTGGTTTTGGTCATTACAGTAGATGGAACGTGACAGATGAACAGATGAAATTTGATTCTGCAATTGGTTTCTATTCATCTGTTGATCTATTTGTCCTCTGTCACTGAGCTGGTCTTTTCAATCACAAGAAAGTAACTGAAGGTAATAAAGTGAATGGAAACATCAACCCTGCTCTAGTTCTCCTCCAGCTGCACCAGTGATGTCTAGAACCTCAGCACACAGTGCTATCCAGTGACTGGATTCGTATTTGGATGTGGACTCAAAAGTAAAAATGATAATTCATTGGGGCACAAAATCCCAAGAGTCAGCACCACTATCTTAAATGATGGCAGAAGACTAGTGCCATGTTGAAAGTAGCACTGGAATTTTTTAGCTCAACATATTTTTATTGAGATTTCATTTTTCAGCTAGAAATACTATGTGTTGATGCAAGTCTTACGAGTGTTTCTTTTGGCTGTTAAAGATCCAAGTGTACTGCATGTCCTTGACCTGCTGGCAAAAAATGCCTTTTCTTCTTTGAGCAGGAGCTAATATTCAAAATAAAGCCTAAACTGATGATATGTGCAAGGTCACAGATGGAACTTCTGTCTCTGAGGTACATCAATTGTTTTTAACTCATCACAAAGCACTTTGAGATACTAGTAATGAAAAAATACAAAACTTCTCTTCTTTACATGAAACCATGACAGAATGTAAGGAACCAAGTATCAGTCACTAGTACCCAGAAAGTCAATACTAACCTTATTTCAGGTCAGTGGAATGAGCACAAAATAAGTCCTACAATTGTTCATCCAGTTTAAAGTTCTTGTACAGCTGGAGTATATACCGTACCGCCTTCCATAATTAAAGGCCTAAAGTGAATCAAAAGTGATATCTTTTTGTATCCAGATGTGATTCTTTTTTCTTCCATAAGCAAACTCTTAAGGGTTACTTGGTGAAGTCCTGCACATCTATAAAGGAGTAATATTCTTCTCTAAAAAACGTGATAGCCTATAGATTGAATCAAATCTCTTTAAACCTCAGATGTAAGAAGAGAACTGGCCATAGAAATTTATGATGAGACTGTAGCATATGTTAATGCAAAAGGCTTAAGCGCAATTTCCAAAACTCTTGAAATCTTTTTACCAAAAGAAATGGTTTAATAGTGCCTTGGTTTGAATATTGTATTTGAGCTGGTAAGTCTTCATGCAAGGGACAACACATAGCATATATGACAATTAAGAAATGTTAGGGCTGGTTTATTAGAATGCAAGAATATCTCCATGCTCAGTGCTTCTGACACACATCACCTTTTGATGTGACTGTTGCAATGATTTGAGAGTCCACCAGAGAAACTGAAAAAAAAATACTGTATGTGGACCATGAATTTAAATCCCGGGCTCCTTTGCATCATGCAGAGATTTTCATATGGGTTCAATAAAACTGTGCAATGCTCCAAATTTGTGGGTAAAATCAGCCCACAAAAAAAAAAAAAGTGGTTAACTATAATTTTCAGTTTACATTTGGAACTGGCATGGAAACTGTGAGTAACAGATAAAGTAACAAGTAGGCATGCAACTTATTCCAACAGTTAGTAATAATTACTGTCGTTTCAATTGTATCAATCTGCTGTATATATAATACACAGACACGTACAGAAATGCAACCCAAAAGCATTATAGTCTAATCAAAAGCCTTTTTTGTGAGGATGAAAAATAGGGCAACAGCTCACATTATACTAAGCTAATAGTAAGAAAAGTGAGAGACAGCTATGTATAACACATCACACACGTATACCCCTGAAGTGGTGGAGAATTCCATCTGTACCATGCTGAAAACAAAACGGTGCACATTAAAATCCAGGCGTGTAAGGTTCAATCCTGCAGATTTATGAAGCTGAGTTGTAAAAATTGGGATTTTGATACTCATTAACTGCGTTCTGTACTTTTTTCCCCTTCCCTTACTGCAGCAATCTTTGTGCTTCAGGCTTCCAGCAGGGCTTCCATTGCTCACGATGTCAGTCTGTTAACATCCATAATTGTGCTCCAGAGGAACTAGACACATCCTCTCTGCCTCTTTTGGAGGGTGAGTGAAAACCTTACATTCGACCTTAAGTGCATGGAAATGGTGCTGTTCGGCTGACACTTCACAGAATCATAGAAAATAGGGCTGAGGGCCATATCCCTCCTCTGTTTTACTGTTTGTCTCCCAAAAATAGCTATATTTTTTACAGGTCTGCTGGAAGAAGCGCATTTTGGAATGGGAGAAAATCACCTGAAATCATATTCCCCAAGGAATTTCTTTGAAAATACATGCCATCTTGTCTAATTTGACCAATTCCTCAGTCTGATCTATTCTGCAAAAACAGCTATAGTGTTGGTTCACTAATAAAATTTCCTGCTCTCTTTCACTGCCTCTAGGGAGACTATTTTGTGGTTCTGCTTTCTGGAAACAGTTCATATACAAAAAACGTTAGCATGATATCTATCACATTACATTCTGATACCAAGTAAAAGTGTTTACACTATACACCTAGCCAGCCAGGTTGCCATGAACCACCAAAGCTTTTCTGATAACTTATAATCAGAAAAGCAGATTTCATCTAGGTAATAAAAGAAATCGTTCTTACCTTTCATTGATGTACAGTATTACAGTCTATAAAATTCCTCGCAGCTCACTACTGTGTACACTGGAAGCAAACAAACATCCTAATCCACTTGCAAGGACTTAGAGCTGGCTGAGTCTTGGGTTTGCTCAAGAACCAAGAGTACTAGCTGGATCATATATTTGCTGTGAAACCAGAGAAGTAAATGAGTCTGTCAAGTCCTGACTAGCATTTTATGACAAATTTAATTTGGCTTGAATCTGCAGTTCAGTATTTTGACAAACTTGCTGAGGCTTGTGTCTTCTGTATATGTATCTTGACCAACTGATATATTGTTAAAGTAGCCTGCATTCAACAGCTTCCAATGCAAACACACAAAAATTAAACTTTGTTTCACAATGCAATTTTTAGAAGCCAGCACTTAAAAAGGATTATGCCAAGAAAAATAAAAACTATGACCTGTGATGGCTCTGCTCTTGTACTGGCTGTTAGCAGTGCAACTCTTCCAATCATTAGTTTCTTCAACTGAATGTAGACTCAATTAACTGAATTTAAGCTATTCATTCAGCTTTAAGCCTGTATCATGGATGTAGGGTAAAATTTTACTCTTTTCAGACTTGTTATGGGCTTAATACCTTCCTCCCATCCAGCTGAATGGCAGTTGCCAGTGAAGTCAGGGACCCTACCCCAGCCCACAGATTTCACAACCTGAACCTTCACAGAGATGTCCCCCCCTCATTCCCTCTCCGTTGCCTACTCTGGAATCTCTCCAAACTACTGCTTCTGTTTCTATTTCTATTCCTATTCCTATTCTGCCCCACAAAACAACAAGTAAGCAATTTACAATGCAAATTATTTCCTTTCTAATAAAGATAAACCTAGTGGAGGGTGTCCCTTCCCTTTGGAGGGGCTCGGAACTAGATGGGTTTTAAGGTCCCTTCCAATCCAAACCATCCTGCGATTCTATGTTTTTAAAGACAGTTACTTGAAAAATAGTTTCCAAAACATACCAAAACATCGTGGTAATATAAACTCTGTTCATTAAAAAAATCCAGAAAGAACTGAAGTGGTCACAGTGTTACATGTTGACAACATATTTCCTTATAATGTCACCAATGTTCCAAACGATAACAAAATCAAATTGTTGTTAATCTCAAACTAGTGAAGTATTTTAATCTGATTCGTTCTCCGAGTGGGAAAGGCTAGAAGTTACTTCAGCTACCTGAAGATCTATAAAAGGTTTGCATCACTAGAGGCAATATTCTACCTCCAGATGTTCAGTGTTGTGTTTTACAGCCTGAAGCAAACTTTACCCTGCATGAAAGGATGACACATCCTACTCAGTTCTCATTTAAGAACATCGTCAAACATCTGCATAATCTTTCTAGGGACTCGCCAGCTAATTTTATCTCTGAAATTCTGCAGGAGAAACACATTCTTGTCATAACATGGCACTTGAAAATCAACAAGCAATCCTTTCTGAAACAAATCCTTAGAACTATTTCTGAAAAGAGAACAAACGGTGGGAGAGAGCCATGTTTAAAAACTCCGGCATTTGCAAATAGCTATTACAGTCTGTAAAGCTATAACATGCTTTTAAAACAGCTATTTTAGGACATGCACACTTAACGATCACTCTCTTGGTCCTGGAAAGATACTGCCTAAACAGACATCAGCCTGTAGACTACTTCATAGGTTATGTGGATTGTAAACCAAGTCAGACAAGAGATCATGAAACTATAGAACCTCAAAGGAGCCACTGATTTTTGCTGGTAAGGAGAAAAGTTTCTTTTACTTGTAAGACACGCCCTTTGCCTTTTTGTAATGTCTAAAACATAATTAGTAAACTATTCTGAGTCTAGACATTTTTTAATTTAAAGAACTAATAAAGGATTACTTACCCAATTTTCCTCTAGACTAAAAAGGAAAATATACCACTCTGTCCCTGATTTTTATAACCTTCTGCACTCCTTCACTCCTAGCTGGTGTATGGATCCCCTTTCTCCCTGGATCACATGAAAGTGTTCTATTAATGTGAATTGGCTTATGTTTGAGAACACTATGCTGGATAGCTATGAAGTGTAAGGAATCTGACCCAGGGAGCTGTAGGGCTATGACACATCAGTTCTTCATAGGAATTCTCAGTTGCTGGATGCGAATAACACGAGACAGGTCCTGAGCACTGGGTGCAGACTGCTGTCATTGTTGTTCTTAGCATACTGCTTGCTTAAGGCAGTGAGACAGGTTCCACGACACAATTCTAACTGGAATTTTACCCTCCGGCTTTCCACTGCAGGACTGAAACAACTAAGTATCAGGCTGTCTCTCTCACCTGACTAAGTAAGTAAGGTAAGCTTGGGGAAACTAATCAGTTTAGAACGTGACAAACACATAACCACAGCACGGCTAAGAGTGATAGAAAACCATTGCAAGTCAGCCCTGCTCCGCATATCTCACGAGGAATGATTTGCTGGAGTGCAGAGTAAACATTCAAAGTCTGGGAATCCAAGTAGATTACCTGGCAGGAGGGAGAGAAGGAAAAAGAAGTCCCCCGCCTCCATTCCATTCTTCATGCCTTTGCCTGTGTTCAGTCTTCCCTTGCCCACACGGTCAGGAAAGAGGGAAGCAGCTCATCTCTTCTCACGGTGGATAAGAGTGATCTTTCAGCCCACTGTTTGAATGTGGTGGTTAGAGAGCTACATCTGTGAGCATTCAGGAAAAGAACATGCCACTTCAGTACACATTCATCTTAACTATAAACCACCAAAGCACGTGTCACTGGGATAGGAAACCCACACCAACCATAGAAATGACTTTTAAGTAGAGCATGTTTTCAGTTACATGGTACTTTTGGATAATCCACCCTTGGAATACATTATTTCAGAGAGGAAAAAAATTATTTCTTTCATAATAGGTTGTGAGTTACAGGCCTTTAAACACATTTAATAAAAATATATCCACATCAGCACAAAACATGAAGAAATAATCGCTGTGGGAGGATTAAACCTGTCACAGAAGTGCTTAGGTTTAAGTCAGTTGTTTGCATGGTGTTGGCAGTGTCTAATAGGCAGTAACTCCTAGAGAATGCCATAAAGAAAAGCGAATTTTCTGGGAATATTCCTGGCATATTAAAATGTCAATGTCCAAAAAATTGCCACGCAGTTTTGCAAAATATGGGCAAAACCCCACAGAGCACTAATTGGTTTTTTTCTTTTGCAAAATCTGACATTGTTCTGCATTTGCTTTTAATCCTTTCTCCCTTCACTAGAAATGTACTGGATGGACCACCAAGGCAGTAGCTGTCTGGCTATTCTCCGCTCCGAGGCATCATTGATATATGTATATATTTCCTGCTCCTTCTTGCAGATTTCTTTTTGAATTTGCCTAAACTAAATTGCTGTTTGATTGTATGAAAAAAGTGGAAGGTTCTGAGCATTTTAGTCTCCGTCAGCATGACTTCCACATGTTGTCGTAGCAACCTTGTGTCAATCTTACACATAATAAAACCTTCCAAGTCATTAAAGAGTTCCTGGTGCCAACGAGGGTTTGATCCTGTCAGGTTGTTTTTTCCCTGACATTCCACCAGACTTTTTCCAGAGTTCTATTAGTAGCTGTTCTTTCATATTTCTCTTAAAATACCTTCTTAGACTGCCACAGTGAACACTGTGATTTGATGAGCTGTAACCTAATCCACTCTGCTGAAACAATATCTGGTGCCAGATTTTTACCTCCCACAGGATTATCTGTAAATACAGAAATAAAAGCTTCTGCAAGAATCAAGTATATGAACTTACACTTCTACATCGCTAAAACGATTTTTTGAAGTTAGCTGCACTCAGGAAAAGAAAATCACCTCATCTGTGGTTGCTTGCAGAGCTGGCAGCTGAATGGCAAGTATTTCTGTTTCTGATGTTTTTGGTTAGTCTAGGCCCCATTTCAGATTGCCAGGATTATCCTTCTGTCAGGAACAGCCATCACTGAGCAACAGGTCCTGTGTTGCCATCTTCCCAGACAATGAGTTTCTTGCTTTATCTCTTCTTCCTGAATAGCAGCATTTATTTTGGTGTATTCAAGGCGAATGCAAAACACTTATACTTTTAGACATTTGGTTAAAATCATCCTCTAGGACAGGTTCACTGGAGTCTATGGATTCACACAAGGAATTGATTTTGATGGACAGTATTTTCACATGGATCAGAAAACTTGTAAACTTGTAGACAAAAACTTTTGCAAACTTGTAAATAGATTCATAATAATTGCCACAACCTGCTGTAACTCCTGAATTTCGATTTCACCTCAAGTTTCACAAGTATGTTAAGCTCTTGGGAGAACCCAACATACCTCTAGATTAATCATCAACTAAATTATGAATGTGTAAGGAAATTTGGAGTTGACTGACATGCACTACGAAGAAAAGATGATTGTATTTTGGGACTTCAGGGGGATGGAAGTCCCTGCTATTATATGTGTTCTTTTAAAAAATCTGGGATTCATCAATACAAGTAACAATATCTTTTTGTTGTTAATGACCTGCCCTCTTAATAAAATGACTATTTTTCTGTTAAAATTACAGAATACTTCATCCCAATGCTTGTCTGCAATACAAAGTGCATTTCGTCCTGTATCAACAACACAAAAGATTTCCAAATTTGAAAATCTCTATAATGATAGCATTCATTATACCTAGGATGCCTTCTTTTTCTAACTGCTGGTATGAACATACACAAACAGTGAAGGAAGAGTCAGTTGGAAGATGCCATCTGGCAACTGTGGATCCCGTGTAAGAGAACTTGCTTGAGAACCAATACAAAAATGAGACTGTATGTGAATGATGATGAAGCTACTTCTTTTTGTCCTCTTTTTGTCTCTCCGGCTGTTTCTCCAGAAAATTTCCAGCCTATTGAAGCCTTCAGAAAGTCATTGGGAAAGTGGTAAGGTTCTGAACTGTTGCCTGCTGTTTCACAATTCACTGAAATTGTAAAAACTTCTAGTCAATCCTACCACTGAACACACCATAGTGCACTGACACAGGGAGCGTGTGCATTACTGTAACATGATAAACTTCATTATTAAACCTTTAGCATATATGCTTGGTTTAAATTTCTTACAGATCACAGCATTTTGAGATTATGATATACTCCTTGAATTCTCTTTTCATCAGAATCTTGTGCAAACTCTACACTCACAACTGAAATAGATTGCTAATGATTATCTGAGTGGTGTGATAACATAAGGCAAAAGTCTGTTTCAAGGACCTCTTAAAACAGGATCATCAGGTTGTCAGAAATAATAATTCAGCAAACTTCCTAAACTGCTGATACATACACAAGACCTCTTATGATGAACTACAAGAAAATAAGGGCAATGAGGGACACTACACAACCCACACTGCTCCAAATCAGAAGCCACAGCTGCCAATACAGTAAACTCCAGTGATACTGGCACTGGGAAAGGAACAAAAAGAGAGGAGAAACTCTAAGGCCCCTTCCAAAGTAAAGCAAATCATTCCATGTTACATACCAAAGAAAATGTTTTTAGCCTGTAATATAAAATTCTCATCATTAAGCAACAACTTGAATATTGTTGGTTTTCCAGACTTGTTATGCTTGGTTGTGGATAACTTAAAAATACTGAAGATTATTTTCCAGGAAGAAATGTAACATGCATATTCTATACTTAACTCCAACTTTGCTGTCTTTTGTATAAACAATGCCACCGGTCACGATTAACTAATTTAGGAGTCTATGCCACTTCAAAGTGTGTATGCTACTTTATTTTCCAGAGCACAGACCCTTGCTAGTGATTAATCTACACATATTATATGGAAATACATGTACTAGAGATGCTCAGTCAAGTATATCATCCCTTTGTCTCTAATTTTCATCTCTTCTGCTCCTCACATGTTAGAGAAGCTTAAAAGCAGATGAAAGGTTAGTTGCTAGCAGGTTCATCGTGGCATTCCCACTCCTTAATAAAGGTGAAAAGACCTTAAGCAGATAAAAGCAGGAAACTTGCTCAATCCATGAGGCGATAAGCCATCCCTGGGACGTGGGCGAGAGCATTTTTGGGGGATTTATTCGATGTACTTGGGCACAACTTACTTTGGAGCGCGCCGAGGCAAACCTGAGGGGCGCGACACCGCTTGGGGAGC
>NW_010257122.1:0-6900 GCF_000690775.1 Eurypyga helias
TTTTTTTTTTTTCTTTTTTCCCCCACCCCGCCCCACCCCTCCTGTCCCCTTTGCATGCTCTCTCTCCACCTGATGGAAATGGGATGGACTGTGGGAGACGTGGTCAGGGGAAGGAATGTGTTATTATTTAGGGTAGAATTACTGAATTAAGCTCAGAGTACAGCTACTAAATACAGTAACAGTATTTCTAAATTTATTTCTGATAGCCAAAATAATTGTGGAGCCACTGTAAATGGAACAGGAGTTTCAGTGGTGTTTTGTGCATAGCTGGGGAAAGACAAACCCAGTTTACACTTATCTTACACTAAGCCATTATTAAGCAAGCTGAACTGTTTCCGAGCTGTGCTGCTCTCCCCACTCTCCCTGGCCCCTCTGCTGCCGCCGACAGTGCCCAGCCCTGCTTTGGCCTTTGCCAACAAAGCATTTCATTCGTTACAATGCTTTCAGACTTTGGGCAATAATGGTAGCAGGTACAGAGATGTGATGTGGTGGGCATACAAACCCTTCCCTGTCCCAGGAGGATCCTGCCTCTGCCTGGTGTGAGCTAGGTGGAGTCTGCAGTATTTTTATAAACACTTCCTTTTGTGTATGATTTGGAACATGCTTCCAAGTACAAGCAGCTGCCCCTTTTTCCTTCAGGGGGCATATCCTGCACAGTAGCAGTGAGAGCTTGTAATAAACCGAACAGCAGTAGGAAGCAAACTCGCAGAGATGTGCCCTCCCTCCTGCTGATGGCCTGGCTGCCAGCGTCAGCGTCGCAGGGTCAGTCTCTCGCACGAGCGCGTCCCTGCGAGGCAGAGACGCACAGCTTTCACAGGCAAGAGCCCTGCGTCCCCTTCCTCACGCGTCCCTGCGGCTCGCGCGTGCCTGCATGGGAGAGCTGGATTCTTCGGTAACAAGTTAAATGGTGCTGTAGGATACAGCTGAGCCCACCGATGCTGCAGGCTGGGTGGGAGGGCAGCACAGGTAAGTCAACCACTTCAAAGCTCTCTGAGATAATGGTCCTACCAAAGGCGTTGGTGCTGGTGGTACACTGAAGCTATTTGTTTTAATGCTGTGGATCTTGAAAGGCACTCCTCCCCCATGTAAAGAGAATATTATGCATTTCATAGTCTCAGGCATGGCCATCTGCTAATATAGTCAAGTAGACACAATAAAGGAGGTTTATATCTTTTTAGGTTCTGTTACTTCAGGTTCTATTTTTGATGCAGTAGGAGCTGGCACAGCTGAGCTGAAAGACTCTCAGGAACATGCCATGCATTTTATAGTAGATACAACTAAAGAAAATTAGCTGAGGGACTCAAATTAAAGGCAGCACGTAACAGAATTTGAAATGACTGTTGCCCTGCCTTTAGCCAAGGGTAATTTAGAAGCTCTGTTTTAAGGTAAGAGGCTCGAGATGCTTTTCTTCTGACATCAGGTAGTCTGTGCAGTGCAAGTCCGTGTGCGTGAACTGCACTGAGGTGTGAGCTGGTATCAGCACATCTCTTACCAGTATAGGCATGCAAAGCTTTTAGTTGCAGTCCAGGGGAGGGTCAGTCATATTCGGTTTGTCTCCTGACACATGGTAGACTTATATCTGCATTAAATAAATAAATAAACAGCACCAGTTATTTTGTGCACAGATGAAAAGTTAGCTGTCCAGAGGTTCAGTTTGTTTGCCTTTACTGCAGGTGTTGCCTCTCAGAGTTGGGAGCTCCAGGCTGGAAGGACTCCTGGGTAAATGAGCTGGGCATGCTTCTCGCGCAGCAACCACACCAGTTATTCTGCATTTGTCTAAGTTGCCCTCAAATCTGAGGGGTTTCTCACTTTCCAGAGAACTCGCAGTGGGACTTACTCCCCTCAGCCCAGTGTGGGACATGTTGGTGGGATCGTGGCCCCTTCCTGAGCGCAGCAGCATGTTGTGGCTGCTTGGGCTGGGCAGAGCAATGCCCCCACGCGCCACCTCCGCAGCCCGGCCAGGCAGGGCGAGGGACCGAGTGGCTGTGAGCAGGTTATCTCCCATCTCTGCCTAAGATCCTTGGGGGTTTTCATATGGTGGTTTTTTAAATTAATTTTTTATTCTAACCTTTTAACCTGCATGCCAGAAGACTTCTAGTTATTTGTTTTACAGTCTCTTGTAATATCTGATTCAGCTTGACTTTTTGCAGTTCTCTTGTGGATCTCTACACTTCTTGACCTCCTGCAGAATGTCACTATCTTTGGTTGATTCTCTTTCACATTCACTGTATGCACTAAGCTATTCCTGACATGCTTTTTCTTTTTAAATGTGGTTATTCAGTAGGGAATTTGCAAGTGCTCTATTAATCCTAAGGACTGGAGAGGAGTTGGGCCAAGAACAAAGTCTAAGAGCTCACCTGAAGTTTCTGGACTGTCTGGGAAACAAATTGTAGAGGATGAGCAAAAATTCACCTGCTGAGAGCTGTAACTTGAGTGCAATTTTCATTCATCCTTGTCTTTGCCCCAAATGCTCACAATTTCAAGTCTTTCGCTACCTTGATGCTTCTCAAATATGTCAGCCCTTTTTACAGGAGTTCTTCCAATTTCTTTTGCTGTTAATTTGGGTGGGTAACAGCACTCAGACCTGTTCTTGGGCTGGCAACCTTGCACAGAACGTGTTGTTCCTGAGATAAACTCCATCAGTGATGGCAGGTTTTGGTTTTTTTCTGTTTTCACCTTTTAACCTGCATGCCAGAAGACTTCCAGTTACTTGTTTTAAAGTCTCTTTCAAGATCTGTTTCAGCTTGACTTTTTGCAGTTCTCTCCTGTAAAGAGAGAGAAAAACTGTAGTAGGATCATGCCCTCCCACTTCGGTGTAAACTGAGGAGCTGTAGGACCATGACTCCTGGCACATAGCACTCTCGTGCTATGAATTTCAGCAAGTTTAATTATGTATGACCAGCTCTCCCTGCCACGTTTCTAATTAGCTGTGGTTTATGCCAAGCGTTTCCCTGTCTTAATCCTATTCTGCTACTGTTTTGAGACTTCTCTGATAACCAAAACAGATGAGTTGTTGTATTTTGTGATATCCACGTTGCTGCATGTTTTCTTCTCCCTGATCCCCTGAACAGCGCAGAAGGAAGTGAGGCTCTGAAACAAGGAATAGCAATGGCAGACGAGCACAGAAAATTTCCCTCTCTTTTCTGATGTTTTTTCAGAGTTTCTGCATGCTTGTGTCAGATCCTTATTTACCTCACTTTCTTGTTTTTCTCATTGTTTTCTAGTAAACAATTGGCTTGGGCGTTTTTCTGAATTCTACACACATCTACGTAATAGATTCATGTGATCCTCTGCAGTATTAAATTGTTGTGTTATCCTGTGTTTTTCATGTTTATATAACCTTTGTTTTCAATTGTATCCTCATCAAAATGCTTTGCAGTAGTCAACTTCTTATTCCACAACAGTTACATGATTAAATAACAATCGTTTAATTAGATTTTTGCTAGTTGGCTACGTATCTTCGTATCTGTAATGCGTGTCTGCTCACAATTAATAAAAGGGAGACTATAGCTGTATAATTTTTTAATCTTGTTTAAATATCCATGACCACGAGGAACAGTAATAAGTAGTTAAATAAGAGTATTAGGAATTACCTCTGTGGGTGGAAGGATCCTCTTCAAATTGCACAGAACAATTTGACATCGCTAACATTAATAGCATAGCAGGTGATTTTGCAGTGAAGATTTTATGCAATAATTGGTCTATTTGTTCTTTTTAGCTAATGCATTTTACAGCAAGTGCAATAAATACTTGCAATTTATAACATATGTTCAGGAGAAAATCTCTGCTAATAGAAACCGTTCCATTATCATATGGTTCAGATATTTTTAATATCCCCACGCAAGGTAAGTGGATTTGCTGAAGTCACAGCATAAATGGATGATCATGATGAAACCAAAAGCAGCAGGAGTGTACTCAGGTGATGTGGCAGCCCCGTCCAACATCAGGACATAATGCCTCCAGATACCACCAGGTATAGAAGCAGCAGTTGGAAAAGCAAACATACAATTCTGTTATTGGAAGAATGATACTGTAATGACAGTCTGTGGAGACATCTTGGCATCCTATGCTTTTTTGGGTTTCCCCTCTATCCCCTATCTCCCATTTCCTTTGAAGGCATCCCAAAGCATCCTGAGATGCAAACAGTTTTTGCCTATTACCTATGTTTTGGAAAGCTCGTAAAAAGCCTTGCTGGGATTATTGCTAAATGAAGGGACAGTTATTCCAGTTTTTGTTTGTCCTGGTGAGAGACGTGAAGGTGTGAATGAGAGTGAGCACTGATGGACAAGCACCTTGCATGAAATTTTGTCTGTATCCATACCCGTCTGACCTTGTGATTTCTGTTTCCCCATTACCCAAGAAAACTCCATCTGAGGGTTTTACAAGTGTGAGAAGAGGAGCTTTGGAGGGCAGATAGGAACAAGGTGTGTTTAAAAGGTCTGATCTGAGATGCCATGTGGAATAACAAAAGTGTCTGTTCCAGAGGCTCAGTAGCTTTATTAGGAGCATGTGATCGGAGTATGCACAGTCTTGGCAGCAGACCTAACTGGAAAAACACTGTTTCATTGCAACCCAAGTTGTGGGAATTTCTTCATGAGTTTAACTATTCTGACATATTTTCCTGAGGGGAGAAAATTATCCAAACAGAACATACTTGCTTTGAAATAGCATTAAATTCTGTCTTGAAGAGTTCAGCCTGCTTTCTATCCTGAAGATATGAGATTGCTCTGAGTTCTGTTCAAAGGCATCTCTAAGGGAGGAAAACGGGCCCCAAATTAGTTTCCACAGATAAGAAGAAAGGATTCATTGTGAAACTGCATGATGCAGTTGGAGGGTCTGTCAAGAGGAAATGGCTTTGCTGAGAGGGAGACACAGGGATCACCAGGCTGGGGAAAAAAGATCGAAAAGAAAACTGTAAATCACAGGGAAGTGTATGCTGTGGTGGAAGAATAGAAGAGAAAAAGTGGTACTATGGTTTCTCTTGTAGTGATCCTCTTCCTGGTAACTTTTTTTCCTGTGGGATGTGCACAGGGACAAGGGATAGGTCTGACACTCATTTTCACAGCCCTGGCTCTGTTCTACCATCCCTCCTCTTCCCATTTTGGTGCAATAGCATCACTCTCTCATATGGCAATTATGTTTCTGTGTATCTTGTATGTGTTTCTGTAAAAGTAAGTATATATAGGTAGCTTTGTGCTCAATTAAAAAAAATAAATCACCTTGGAGTATTTACAGTGAATTTAAATTGAAAACTGTACTGGCATATTTCAGCTTCAGAAGGTAAATGTTGACCAGTTGGTTTGTGATGGTTGGTTGGTTGGTTGGTTTGTTTTTCCAAGTCCCATTTTCCTTTTCATAAGTAGCAGCTCCAACATTCCAGAGCTCTGGGCCAGGCTCCCATGTCCCCACCCTGCTCCACCTTTGCACACATCCTCTGGACCGTCTAAAAGAAGCAAAGCCACTTCGTGGCACGCTGAGCTCTTCCAGCTGAGGTTTCTGCCTCATCTGCTTGAAACATGCTCTCCGGCTGTCTGAAGATCACTCTCAGCTTTGAAATCCACCTGGGATTTTCCTCCTCCTCAGAGCTGTGCATCCTTACATCCTCTGTTTTGGTCTCATTGTTTCAGATCTTCCTGGGGGAGTTCTTAGCCTTTTTCTGTAGATTTTTTTTTCATTTTGTTTTGCATTAATAGTACTGGAAGGGGTCGGGATGGAAGGGAAGGAAGCTTCAAGTCTGCTGGAGTTTTTCCAAATTGGTTCATCATCATTAATCTTCCAATGTTATTTCCCTCCCTTAAAGCTTCTCGCTTCATTATTGCCACGAAATAAAGAGGAACCCTTTGTTCAGTAACAAGGGAATTTGTGTCTGTCAAGGCAGCAGCTTTTTGCTCCAAATTCTATATCTAATTTTGCAGAAAAATATTGTCAGCAAATTGCTAGAGGTATTGCAGTGAAACATAGGGCTTATGTTACCAGCAAACATTCATGCTATTATGTAAATCTTTGCAGAGCTCTATTATCAGAAAAATAAATAAATGGCCTGACCAGAAAATATACTTGAAATCAGGGTGCGATGGGCACAAAGAGCTGGCTAGTGACACTGTAAAACAATTAGCTGTCTGCTTAAATGACACTTCCATTTCATTATTCATTAATTATTGAAAAATAACTGAACAGAAAAATAATGCTTTTCCCATATGTGTAAACTGTGCTTGCGAAGCAAAAAACCCCAGTGGTTCAAAATGGAAATGTGTTTATTGGCATGCTTAGTAGCTCTTTTCTGCCAGCGTGTGGAGTACCCAGTGTTTGATTTCCTACACCTGGGCTTCCCAGCTGGGTTTGCTTGGGAACACTGGCAGCGGTGCATGCAGCAGCACCTCACTCGGTGCGTGGGCATCTTACGGTGCTGTTGGAAGAGGCTGGCGCAGCAGTACCCGTGGTGGCATGCACAGTGGACCCTGTGCCACCTTACTCTCAGGTTAGAATTGTAGAGTCATTTAGGTTGGAAAGGACCTTTAAGACCACTGAGTCTTAAACCATTAACCCAGCACTGCCCCCACTAAACCATGTCCCTAAGCACCACATCTGCACCATCTGTTAAATCCCTCCAGGGATGGTGACTCCACCACTTCCCTTAGCAGGTTCTTCCAATGCCTGACAACCATTTCAGTGAGGAAAGTTTTCCTAATATCCAATCTAAACCTCCCCTGGTGCAACTTGAGGCCATTTTCTCTTGTCCCATCACTTGTCACTTGGGAGAAGAGACCAAACTCCCACCTCCCTGCACCCTCCTTTCAGGCAGTTGAGACAGCGCTAAGGTCTCCCCTCAGCCTCCTCTTCTCCCGGCTGAACACCCCCAGCTCCCTCAGCCGCCCCTCACAGGACTTGTGCTCCAGCCGC
>NW_010257122.1:7031-11660 GCF_000690775.1 Eurypyga helias
CTGTTCCTGATGCAGGCCAGGATGCCGCTGGCTTTCTTGGCCACCCGGGCACATGCCGGCTCATATTCAGCTGCTGTCGACCAACCCCCCAGCCACTCGTCCCCCAGCCTGCAGCATTGCAGGGGTTGGTGTGACCCCGGTGCAGGACTCAGTACTTCACCTTGTTGAACCTCATACAATTGGCCTTGGTCCATTCGTCCAGCTTGTCTAGATCCCTCTGAAGACCCTTTCTACCTTGAAGGAAATCAGTGCTTCGACCCAACCTGGTGTCATCTGCAAACTTACTGAGCATGCACTTGATCCTCTCATCCAAATTGTCAATAAAAACATTAAACGGAACTGGCCCCAGTATTGATCTCTGGGGAACAAACATCACTTGTGACCAGCTGCCAACTGGATTTAACTCCATTCACCACAACTCTGGGCTCGGCCATCCAGCCAGGTTTTTACCCAGCAAAGAGCACAGCCATCTAAGCCACGAGCAGCCCGTTTCTCCAGGAGAATGCCGTGGGAAACGGTGTCAAAGGCTTTACTAAAGACCAGGTGGACAACATCCACAGCCTTTCCCTCATCCAGTAAGCAGGTCACCTTGTCATAGAATGAGATCAACCAGGACCTGCCTTTCATTAACAATCCAGGAACCTCCTAGACTTGCCTCCTTTCACTGTATTGTATTTCCAGCAGACATCTGGTAAGTTGAAGTCCCTCATGAGAACTAGGGCTAGTGATTGTGAAACTTCTCCCAGGTGCTTATAGAATGTTTTTTCTGCCACTTTTTCCTATTTGGGTGGTCTGTAATAGACTTCCACTATGACATCTGCTTTGTTGGCTTTCCCCCTGATTCTTACCATAAAAACTCAACCGTGTTCTCACCATCATGAAGTTCTAGACAGTCAAACCACTCCCTAACATACAGGGCTACCCTCGCACCTCTCCTCCCTTGCTTCATTTATCCAGGGCTGAGGCCCAGGTACTCAAGAGTAGCTGTTTTCTAGCTGGAGGTCAATAGATTTATTTTGGTTGAACAGAGATAAATACCACTATTCTGAAGCTCACATTTTCTCCAGCTTCTGGAAAATAATTCTGTGATCATATCTCTGTTCCAAATGCTGGTACATTTATCATAATTAACATTATATTTAGAAACTGGGCTGTCATGTTCTAGGATTTTGAACTGTTTGTCTTCACGTCCTTTGGAATATTGCACAGATCCTTGGAAAGACTTGGATTTAGAAAAATTAATAGAACATCACTTTTGTATCACTGAAACTCCAAAAAAATAGTTTCTGAGCTGCACTTGGGTTCTTCTCTTATTATTTCTTACTGGATGGAGCCCAAAGAGCCTAATGTCCTGAGGACTTCACAGATCCAGTAAAATACTCACTCAGCACAGCCCACATGCTACCAACTGCCTCCCCCAGACATATGGCTGTGTTTTTTGCCTATCACTATATAAGGTTAGAGTAGGGCAGAAATGCTTCCCCCTCCTGCTCAACGGAATAAGTGTGATAGTTTTTCTAAATTCAAACAAAAACAACTTACGCTCAGGAGCGTGACTAATGCGATGTAACCCAAGCTTACAAGATCTGCCAGGGGAGTAGTTGTTCATTGACTTCACTACGTTGTGCAGTTGCTGACTATGACTTGCATTTTTGTCTCTGTGGTTCAGACGTGTCTAGAAGCTCCCCTCAGAGGTCAGATGTCTCCGTGCACATGATGAGCCATGACCCTGTAAGGTGGAGACTGATCATCACAACGCTTGAATTTCAGTGTTGAGTTTTCTGTACGTGTTGCTGCTGCCTGGGATGGCAGTCTCTTATCTTCTCTAGGAGTGAAATTCTTCCAATGGCTGCCAGTGCCTTGTCTGCCACGCCAGGTGGCAGAACCAAAGAGATGGCAAGGCTTATGTTTACTGTAAAATTTTTGCATTGTTTTCCCCTTACAGACGTTTCTTTGCTCTAGTCTTACCAAGAAGTCTCATATGCTTCAGAAATGCTCTATACAGAGATTGTCACTGCTGTCATTTAAATCCTTTTGCCACTGGGAATTAAAAGGACAATTGCAATAACACTGCCATATCATCCACAGAAAAACTTTATCTCAGGGTTCAGTAACCACTGGCCGACGGCAGGTGGGAAGGATTTGAACAGCAGGACAGAAACGGGGCCTTGTTACCTTGGGAAAGGCCCAGGCTCTGCCAGTTTCTGAACTCAGTTGGAGCTGGGGGTTGTTGCCTTGCTCTGGGACAAAATAACGTTGCCTGGCTGAATGGAGACCTTTCATTCACAGGAACTGCGTCTCCAGGCCCTGCTGAGTTTCTCTGAGTGCACTTAGTGCCTCGATTTGGGGAAGAATAAGCTGTGTGCAATACTGCCTTTGCAAAGCTCCCCACTTCTGTGTTGTTTAATCAAACTGTCTTGATGATCTGATATGTCCGAGCAACGAGCTTGTAAAGGATATGTGGAACATTGGAGACTTTTTAATAAATACAAATTGCAGGAAGAGGTTGAGCCTAGTGTCAGAGCAAATGCTGCTGCTGCTACCCTGGAGAGTGAGTGGCACCGTTCTCTGCAGGTTTCATGACTTGGCTCTGCTTTGGCAGCTCTATTTCAAGTATTTGGTCTTCTACAGCTACTGGGCAGGCTTATTCTTGCAAGTTTTTGGGAACAAAATGTTTGAAGATGGACGCTGTTATGATTGAGAGGATTTAGGACTGGGTTTGAAGATTTGCATTCTCAGACAGGGTCTTTCTGTGCAAACTACGGAGAGTCACATGATCTCTTTATGCCTTTGTGCACCTTTGTAGAAAATACAATGGTCCTTTATCTTGTCTATATAGATCATAAATGATGAGGACATGGACTTACGTATGTAAATACCTGGTAGCACACATTTCCCAGTCATGACTGGGACTTCTGGTTGCTACTGTCCTACAAATAAGTAACAGGATGGTAATTTCTCTTGTATGGCTGTAATGAGATCACAAACATAGCTTTCATAAGAAAAAAATTTGGGGTTCAGTTCTGTTTTTTGCATGCTGGTCTTTAAGCATAATTATGTTTCCTAGTCAGTACTGTCCTACTTGAATCTTGAAAATATATTCACTGGGAGCTGGGTGGAGGAGGGAGGAAGAGGAGTAAAACCTTTATACTTAATTGATCATGTATAAGTCTCATAGGTTTTACTCAAAACTCATGATTGGTTTTAATAGATCTGCTTAACAAGTGTTGGTCTGAAATGCTTTGGGGTAATTAATGCTAATTCTTACATGGCCTTGACAGTTCTGCAAGAATTCCTTCTGAAAGAAATAATCAAGGGATAAGTTATTATTTTAGCATATGTAATGATGCATTCCAGGAATTAGGGTGTTAGAAACTAGATAACTAAGGAGGAATTTGTTATAAGATTAAAGTACTTGTGAATGGAAGTTTCCAGATCTCTTTCTAACCAACCTTACAAAAATATAATACAACCACAACCTACTCTCATATTCAGCCCAAAATGCAAAATAAAGATAGTTGAAAGAAAATATCTGGTTCCTTTTCCTGTCAGTGATAAATATTGACCGAATTAGGAAAGCATTGAAGCATACACTTAGAGGATTGCTTAAGTGTTGTCAGTGGGCCTAAAATACTGAATTAGAGCAACTCTCACCCATGTTCAAACCACACTGATGTCAGTGTAACGACTCTCATTAACCTCTGAGGATTTTGCATTAGATCTGTGGGTAAAACCCTGGTTCCTTTGAAGTTAGTGGAAAAGCTTCCATTAACCTGTGTCTTCATTTATTCTGCAAAAGAAATGTTCCTGGCATAAAACATATGATCATGTTCTGATAAATATAAAGAAAATTGAGGCTATTCATTTAGGAATATCCAGCACTAGCAATTAATAGGAATTTTGAATACAGAAAAAAGCTAATCTAGTTATGTGAAAACCCATGCTGTGTAATAAAATAGAAATGGTTTCTGCATGTCTTACTACAAATGAGAAAGATCGGTATTCAGAAACATGTTTGAATTTATTTTAATATATATTGCAAATACTTTTTGCTTTCAAACTGCTTGCTAACCATTATAGTCTGCTTTTACCAGCCATAAAGCTTCATTTGCCTTACAGTCTTTAGCCGTTTCCCTATTCCTAGTAATGTTTCGGATGCCACCTGTTCATTTTTTGTAAGGTGTTATAATGGAACCTGGGAGTTCTGTCCATTCCACGTTTCTGAGTCATTTTATGTGAAAACCTGTGAAAAAGAAAAGGAGCCTGAGAATTTGAGAACAGATAAAACTGGTCTTCAAAAGTTCAGGAAGAGCAATTGCATCAATCTGGAAGAACACGGTTAGGGCTAGAATTTGCAAATACAGACTGAATGTGTGTATTTAGTAAAATAAAAATAAATACACTTGAGTGCATTTAGCCTAAAGAAGCCACAGTGAAGTGATGAAAAAGCACCTTGAGTTATCATTTTCCTTTTGAAGTAAAAAAAAAAAAATTAAAAAAAAATTAAGTACCAGTATAACAATAGAAAATGTATCGAGCTGTAAAATATTACATGGAGAATAGAAAAACTTTCTAAAATGGATCTAGAGGGTGGCTAAATTATGGGGGTGTGTGTGTGTGGTTGTGATA